>NW_027419319.1:0-72381 GCF_009905375.1 Apium graveolens
TAAATTAATATAAATAAGCATATTTTATTAATTAAATGATTCTTACGTATAATTTCTTGAATATATGTACATTTATATTTTTACATATATATTATTACGGGGACTTATTTGTTAGTGCCATTTTTTTTATGATTTTTTGATTATGTGTTATATTTGTTTTAATATCATTATTATGGTGTGTTTTTGGGTTATTGATAACATCAGGTTACTTGAATGTTATTGAATTTTTATCGAATCATATTATTTATTGATTATTTATGAGAGTTAATTCAATTCGTTAACCTAAGTTTGAGTTATTTTCTTGAAATGTTTAACTAGTTTGACTTGTTAGTCATGATTGGTCGATCAGTAACTGAGTTGGTTAACTTGTAGTTCGATGAACTATGAGGTATCATGGACTTCAGGATACGAAGGTTTTCAGACGCCAGCTGGAAAGGGGATCCCAAAATGGAAGGTGTCGTAAAGATTGCTAGATTGCTCATTGGTTTAAGTTGGTCCATAAAGTCAGTTTGACGTTTGTTATTTTATTCTTGAAATTTTTCATTGTTCTCGATTATTTGCGTGTTATGAATATTGAAGTGTCGTCATATAATATCATGGATTGCAGGTCACACACTTGTTAAATATACTTGTTGGGCCATTCTTTGACTCATTATTTCTTGTGTTTATTTTTATTCCAGATCATGATATAAATAAAAAGAAAAGGGTACAATGGATTAGAGAATATGTAAAGAAAGGAAGGTCGTTATGAGAAGTTTTGTAATGATTGTGTACTGTTAGTCTCTAACAATGCAAAGAATTACAGAAGGGGGGTTGAATGGAATTCTTGAAACTTTTTCTGAATTGTAAAATGTTCTAACTTAAAATATATATCAGTGTTTTGATTTGCAAAGTGGAATGACAAGTTAAAATGAATTAAAACACAAAGTAATAAAAACACAAGTCTTTAAAACTTTCTGGTGGATTTGAATGTATCCACCATATATATATATATATATATATATATATATATATATCAAGAGAACTCTGTGAAGTTGAATAGCTCACAGCTGCTTACAAATAAGAACAACTAAACTTACAGAGAAATGCTAAAGGATTCAGCTTACAATTTTTCTCTGAGAAATATTGCTTAGTCTTGTTGTTGTTCTACTTGCTACTCTTGGTTTATATCACCAAGATTACACAGTAATAAGACAATAATAAAACAAAACCTATCAAGTCTAATACTATGTCTTCATTACTCTATTCCAGCCAGCATCTTTGAATATCTTCATAATAGCATGGAAATGGAATGCTTCTTTGTTCTCAAAAACCCAGTTGAATAGGCTGCCACATTCCTTTTGCAAACTCGACGCATGTGACTGTGTTGTCACTGTCAACAGATGTTTGAATTGATCATCGTCGGGTACATGCTTGTTATCCGTCGGGTGCCTTGTTGATCATCCGTCGGGTAGCTTTGATCATCCGTCGGGTAGCTATTTGACACTTGACTCATTTCATTTATGCAGAATTACAAGACATCATCTATTTACAATTAATCAACCTATTCTGCATATCTAATAAGTCACATGATTATACTACTACAGAATCTATACAAAGGTGTTTGCAGAAATGTGCTACATGACTTATTGTTACATAAGCTACTCACTCGATGGATGTCAAATCATCATCCGTCGGGACTATATTGAGTCATCCGTCGGGACTATATTTGATCATCCGTCGAGTGCTAATTTTACTAAGTTAATCTACTAAGGTGTTTTGTTAATGAAATCATCAAGTTCACAACATATTCCCAACAATCTCCCCCAATTTATGTCTACTAGAATTGTCCATAAATTAAGAGAAACTTGATGATAACAAAACACTCTAAAATACAAATTTAAATGAAAGTAGATAAAACTGTAAAGTGCTGCAAATAACAAAATGTACAAAGATTTGCTCACAGTCATTTTCAAGGTGCTCCTCTAGCCTGAGCATATGATCTATTTCCTTGATGATCTGGATCTCTTTCCAAGCTTTGTTGTTTTCTTCTATCTGATTTTGGAGCTGTCTGTGGAATTCCAGTTCATCAGATTCTGAGAGATTTAGCATTCCTTGCATTTCCAAAAGAGTCTCATTGCTAAGATGCTCAACTGGTCTTCTAACTGAAGAATCTTCTAACTCCCTTATCATCCATGAATTCCATCAGCCAGTAGGGCCTTAGATGCACTCTACTTCCAGTGTAAGGAATAGTTAGAGTCTTTGGGAGTGCATCTTTGGCTCTAATACTCCTCAGTTCTTCAATCTTCTTTAGAACCAGTCTTCTAGCTGTCATATTTAATCCAAAGTTCTTCTTAAATGATGAATAAACCTTTATCAGCACAGATTGGCTTTATTGAAGGATCCTGTGAAGTGGCCATTGTATCTCTTTTCCTCCCTTGTACTTGACTACTAACCTTTCAGGTAGATTCCTGTAAGCAATCAATCCCTCTAAACTTCTTCCAGTTCATCTAGATAGAGGTTTAAATCTAAGAATTCCTTGATGTCACAGATGTACATAATGTCTCCCTTGTTGACTTTGGTTTGAGCTTTGGTTAGGGACTTGGATCTGAGAGTTGAGGGCTTCACTTTCTTGACTGCTCTGGTCTTTGTCTTCTTTGGCTTCATGAAGTGAGGTAGATTGAGTTCAAGTATTGGTAGACTATCCCAGTCTATTGGCTCATCCTTTGGAATGATAGGTTCACCATGAAAATTCGTGGATGATTTATTTTAAATTCTCCATGTGCTACAGAGGGGCATGGATGTTTGAGTTATTGCAGATGTAGACCTTTTGGGAAACTGATCTTCCAATTCCTTTTTATCAAAGTCCACTTTTCTCTTTGCATGAAGTTTATATCTAAAACTTTTTTCTATGCTGTGATTCTTCTTGCATTTTCAGTTCCTTAGATTCAATGGTTTCAGATGATTGTTCAGGGAATTTGTTGTGTAGGTTTTACAGCTTACAGCTTGGCCAAGATAGCAGCTTGCTCCTTCTTTTGTTTAACATTTTTAGTATCTAGAGCAGCTTGCTTCTTTTCTTGCTTCAATCTTGCCTTTTCTTTTCTTTTGCTTCAGCAAATTGAGGGTGTCCAGCCACCACACAAATTTCCTTACCATTCCTGAAAACCTTGGCAATTACTTCTTTTCAATGCTGAATCAGCTGGATCCTTGTAGAACGCAAAAGATCTTGACAGCAGTTTCTTTTCATCAGGCTTTGGTGTCTCATACACTGTATCCAAAGGGTTCTTTAGAGAAGGTTTAGGATAGTTTCACCTTTGGCTTCAAAATTAGCTCAGCCTTTGGAGATTTGATGCAGGATGGTTGTCCTCTTTCCAGATTATTCATGCTCATATCATTCACAGAGATTTGCCTGACTTGAGAGTGATGAATGGCTGATTCTTCTGGCTTCTTTGTTAGAGCAAACCTCTTTTGTATATCCTCATCAATCTTCCTCCCAGTTGATTGGACTCAACTGCTTCTTTTCAGTTGTTCTCAATGTGGCTGCTGCTTCAGTAATCAGATCAATGTTGTCTTTAGTTGGTGGATTGGTGAAAGCAATTGTAGGCACAATTACTTTGCTAACTTGAATATTAAGTTGTTTCTCCCCCTCACTTGAGTCTTTCTCCCCCTTTTTGTTATCATCAAGTTGTGTGGGAGGGAGTTGAGCAGCCACCAACTGTTGGAGTAGTGCAGTCTGAGTTTCTTGATTGTTAAGTATCTTGGCCATTGACTTCTCTACAGCAGATATTCTTGAGTCCATGGCCTTAACTTTCCTATTGATATCAGCCTCATTCCTTAACTTTTGAACAATTTCAGTCATGGTGGTTGCAGGAAGTCTAGCATCCAACCTTTCTATGACATCCTGCTTTACTTCAGAAATTTCTTTCTTGATTGTATCCACACTCTGACTGTGTTGGAGGGCTTGAATTTTATGCAGCTGGAGTGCTTCAAGATGTGTTGTGAGTAGCTTCTTTGTACTTGCATTTAAAGATGCCTGAATGGCAGCTTGGGTGTCATGAATTAGCTTGAATAGTATTGATTGGAGATGTGATTAGGAGCATTCTTTTGTTAGCATCCAGGAAGGATCAGTTGCATCTCCCCCTATGCTCATGCTATCTTCCTTATCATCCCCACCAGCATCCCCGGTTTTCATCCAGTTCGAAATCACTACCAATGTTGGAAGGCATAGCAGTAATTGCATCCTTTGCTCTCTGTAAAGATTATGTAGTATGCACCAAGTTCAGCAATCTTTCAGCCTCCTCATTGCCCTGTACATCTAGAGTTTGGTAAGCTGTTACAGGGTGAGTAAATGTCTCAGCATCCAGGGAAATAGAATCTATAACATCTTGATATTCTTGATGAAATAGTCTTTCCCTTTCTGTATCATTGATATTCATTGACTCACATGCAATGGTTTCCATCCTTATCACTCATGTACCTGCATTTCTCTCATGATCTCTCTTTTGTTGCATCAAGGTCTCACTTTGGCTCCCCACCCTCACACCCTCACCTTCACCATTTAAGGTGGGACTCCTCACACTCACTTCTGTCAGTCCTGAAGAAATGGACTGCATTGGTTCACTCTTTTCCTCTCCTTTTTCCTGGGAGCAACCCAGACTCTCACTCATTTCACTCCCTTCCCTCAGTCCTAGGAGTGATTGCACTACTACTAAGTCTTCTGCACTTGTAATAATTGATGAAATTTGAAGTTGTGCTGAGACACTCGACGGATAACGAATATCCATCGGGGTAGTAATTTTGCTAACCGACGGATGACTGTTGTTAGGCACATCCGTCAGGATACAATCACTACTCGACAGATGAACAATATCCATCGAGAGAGTAGAAATAAATGAGTTTGGAGTGGAGACTATTGTGGACTCTGTGCAGATTGATGAAAATTTTGGCACAGATGTCTCAACAGTCTCAGAAAGAAATGGCAAGTGAGCCAACAAATCATCTAGAAGATGATGTTTACTTGCTTGGATTTTTGGCTTCTCCAAGAGAGTTAAAGATGGAGAATTTGGAAGTGATGTGTTTATCATGTCAATATCCAAAGAGTGTGTGGGAGAATTTGGTGTTTTAGGTGCTTCAATTGTTAGAGATTTTGGTTGTGACTCCACATTTATTGGAGCCACATCAACCTGACTTTGAGAAGGTGCGGTGACTGTATCTTTAGCACCAGTTTGCACAGTGTGTGAACCCTGTGCATCCCCAAGTGTCTTTGATTTCTTCTTTCTAGTGTAAGTTTGGGGTGAGCTTGTGTCCCTTACCCTTTTAGCCTGTGCTCCTGGCTGAGAGCTTGTTTTAATGGTAACATCCTTTTGGGAGGATGAAACCAGTAATGAGCTTATATCCTTATTAAGCACTGCAGTTTGTTGGGAAACTGCAGTGTGGCTAGGCTGGGAAACACTCACCTCTCCAACCTTATCCTTAGGGTTTCTTTGATGTTCACCATGTCCCTCACCTTTCTCACCCACCTTCACACTCCCCTCTTTTGGTTTGGTGGATATTACAACTGGCATCTTTTGAGAGACACCAGAGGGGGCTTTCTTTGTCTTTGTTTTTGAAATTTTGGATTTGGTAGCTTGGGTAGGCAACTGTTGGGTCAATGATACAGTTGCCATAGCTACACTAGAATGCAAAGAAGTTTGTGAGGTTGGAAGAGTAGAGACAGTTGTAATTACCTCAATTACCTGAGGTGCCTCCATAACTGGAAAATATAAGAGTGGCACCTCCTTGTGATGGTTTGCCCTGTTCAAATCTGCAATGATTCTCCTTTCTTGAACCCAACAATCTAATTTGTTGGTTGGGTTCTCAAGCACAATATCCTCAGAGAGGTGGTTAGCAAGCATCATTAAAAATCTAGCATAGTAAACATTTTTACCCCTCTTATTTAGCTCCCCTAATTTAAACCCCAACTCAAATATGACAAGATCGCTAAAGTTGAAAAATTTATCAGTTACTAGCATGTAAAGCATGTTGAGCATAGAGATATTAACTGAATTAAAATTGTTAATTTTACCAGAAAATACCTTAGTAACTACATCACACAGATAACTACATTCCTTCCTAAGACCCAACCTCCTAATTTCACTTAATTTAGAAGTAGAGAGTGCATAACCCATGGAATTAAGCATATTAACAATATCAGTATCTGTGTGTGGAGTAGTGACAGTATTATCAAGAAACGTGAAGCATTCTTTAATAATATCACTATTAACACAGAATTCCTTACCTTTAATAGTGAAAATGATAGTATTATCAGTTGAGTTGTATGTTGCAGTCGTCCATATTCAACAACCTCACAGTAAATGGTGGGTGATTCCAGCATGGCATAGTTGAGTTGGCAATTCTTCACAAAATCCATCATTTTGTGGTAGTCGCCAGACTGCTGAATCCCCTTGTTCACTAGAGCCGTGAAGTTGTTCTTCTCATTAGATGAATCCAATTTGAGACATGATCTTGGCGACTTGTGCCATTGTTAGAGAGTAAAAATTGCAGAGAGAGAGATGATAATTGATTTTGAGAACGAGAGAAGTTAGAGCAGATGATTTGAGAATGATAAAAGAAAAGCAATGAAAATGAATTATGCTTTTATACTATCTCAAAAATAACTGTCAAAAATAATAAAGTAAAATAAAGTAACCAATAAGAATTTCCCAAAATAGCCATTTAAAAATAAACTGTAAAAATTCCATCAATTATCCGTCGTGTTATGCTTACAAACTATAAGTATACTCGATGGATAATGTTCAGAGAATCAACGGCTAAGAATAAGACAATTCGACGTATGAGGATAAATCAGTTATCCGTCGAGACATAAAATATTCCAGAAAAATAATTGATTTTATTAACAAATTGTATACCGACGGATGATCAAACTCGATGGATAATGATCATCCGTCGAGATGTAAATTTTGACTTAGCCAAAATTCCATCCAAGACTGAAAATCAATTAAGTTTATGGTTGCATTACAACTTGCAAATTATCTGTAAAGATTCAAGAGTAATTAAGCATACCTAACTCACTTACCAACCTCGAAAAGGTGGATTCATCCAGTGGCTTGGTAAATATATCTGCAAGCTGTTTTTTACTTGGAACAAAATGTAGTTTCATAGTACCATTCATTACATGTTCCCTTATGAAGTGGTACTTGATGTCTATGTGCTTTGTTCTTGAGTGTTGTACTGAATTTTTAGTGATGGCAATTGCACTTGTGTTATCACAGAAAATAGGAATCCTTTCCACTTACAGACCATAGTCTAGCAATTGGTTTATCATCCACAAAATCTGTGCACAGCAACTGCCAGCAGCAATATATTCAACTTCAGCTGTAGAAGTAGAAACTGAATTTTGCTTTTTAATAAACCAGGACACAAGCTTGTTTCCTAGAAATTGACAGGTTCATGTTGTACTTTTTCTATCAATTCTGCAACCTGCATAATCTGCATCTGAATAACCAGTTGGAACAAAACCAGAATCTCTAGGGTACCAAATGCCAAGTTTTGGTGTTCCCTTGAGATATCTGAAAATTCTCTTAATAGCTACTAAGTGAGATTCTCTAGGATCAGCCTGAAATCTAGCACAAAGACATGTAGCAAATATTATATCTGGCCTACTAGCTGTTAAGTACAGAAGTGAGCCAACCATGCCCCTATAACTTGAAATATCCACAGACATTTCAGTAGTGTTTAATTCAAGCTTAGTTGCAGTGGCCATGGGAGTTTTTTCAGATGTGCAATCCATTAGATCAAACTTTTTTAAAAGATCATAGATATATTTAGTTTGACTAATGAATATTCCATCACTAACTTGCAAACCAAGAAAGTAAGTTAGTTCTCCCATCATGCTCATTTCATACTTACTTTGCATCAATTTGGCAAACCTTTTTCAAAGTTTCTCATCTGTAGAGCCAAAAATAATGTCATCTACAAAAATTTGAACAAGTATGCTAGAGCCATTAACATTTCTAAAGAATAAAGTTTTGTCTACAGTACCTCGAGTGAAGTGATTCTCCAAAAGAAACTTTAACAAAGTGTCATACCAGGCTCTAGGTGCTTGTTTCAGTCCATAAAGTGCTTTCAAAATATAGTAGACAAATTCTGGAAAATTTGGATCTTCAAAACCAGGAGGCTGACTGACATAGACTTCCTCCTCCAAATATCCATTCAGAAAGGCACTTTTGACATCCATTTAATAAACCTTGAAATTGGCATGGGCTACATAGGCTAAGAAGATTCTGATGGCTTCAAGTCTTGCAATAGGAGCAAATGTTTCATCAAAATCTATTCCTTCTTGTTGATAATAGCCCTTAGCAACCAATCTAGCTTTGTTCCTGACTACTATGCCATTTTCATCCATCTTGTTTCTGAATACCCATTTGGTGTCTATTAGATTCTTTCCTTTGGGCTTGGGTACCAGCTTTCATACCTTATTCCTTTCAAATTGGTTTAGATCCTCCTGCATAGCTAAAATCCAATCAGGATCCAACAAAGCTTCTTCTACCTTCTTTGGTTCTTCCTTAGATAGGAAACTGCTATATAGACATTCTTCTTGAGTTGCTCTCCTTGTTTGAACTCTATTAGATACATCACCAATGATGAGCTCAAAGGGGTGATCCTTTGTCCATTTCCTTTGTTGAGGTAGATTAGCTCTAGATGAAGAGGCCTCATGGTTGTCTTGATGTGTGGTTGAGTTTTGATTATTAGAAACTCCCCCTGAGTTTATGGATCTTTGATTTGAGAAAGGAGAACTTTCTGTAAGTGATCTATTCTGACTTTCAACTTCTTTTGATGACCCGACGGATGGTAAATTTTGAGTACCGACGGATGAAGCTGGTTGTCTCCTGACGGATAAAGCAGATTGTCTCCCGATGGATGAAGCATTTTACAACTCGACAGATGTTGAATTTTGTGCTTCATTGGTAGTAGATTTTTCTGCATTATCCTTTGATATTGCTTCTTGATCACTTTCATCATCACTGTCATCACTAACCATCTCCACATTGTCAAATTTGAGGCTCTCATGGTAATCTCCATCTTGTAGTCCTTCAATCCTTTTATCATCAAACACAACATGTATTGATTCCACAACAATGTTGGTTCTCAGATTGTAGACTCTGTATGCTTTACCAACAGCATATCCAACAAAAATTCCTTTATCTGTTTTAGCATCAAACTTCCCATTCTGATCACTTTGATTTCTCAAGATATAGCATTTGCATCCAAAGACATGAAGAAAGTTTAGAGTTGGCTTCTTGTTCTTGAACAATTGGTAGGGAGTCATGCATTTTGCTTGATTCACCAAAGAAATATTCTGAGTGTAGCATGCAGTATTTACAGCTTCAGCCCATAAATATGTTGGTAACTTAGATTCTTCAAGCATTGTCCTTGCAGCTTCAATAAGTAATTTGTTCTTTCTTTCTACTACTCTATTTTGTTGTGGAGTTCTTGTTACTGAAAACTCATGTAAAATCCCATTTTCTTCACAAAATGCTCTCATGACAGAATTCTTGAACTCAGTTCCATTATCACTCCTGATTCTTCTAACTTTGAAATCAGGATGATTGTTGACTTGCCTTATGTGATTGATGATGATTTCACTAGCCTCGTCTTTAGACTTAGGGAAATATGTCCAAGAGAACTTTGAGAAATCATCTACAATTACTAGGCAAAATCTTTTTCTAGAGATGGACAACACATTGACTAGTCCAAACAAATCCATGTCCAGCAGTTGCAAAGGTTCTTCAACTGTTGAATCAAGCTTCTTCTTGAATGATGCTTTGATTTATTTGCCCTTTGGCAAGCATCACACAGTCCATCCTTAGAAAACTCCACTTGAGGAATTCCTCTAACCAGTTCTTTCTTTACAAGCTCATTCATGGTCTTGAAGTTTAGATGGGATAGCTTCTTGTGTCATAGCCAACTTTCATCTTGACTTGCTTTACTGAGAAGACAGGTAACAGATTCTGCATTTGATGAGTTGAAGTCAGCTAGGTACACATTTCCTTTTCTCACTCCAGTGAGAGCCACTTTGTTGCTCCTTTTATTTGTCACAACACAGGCTTCTGAGTTGAAGGTTACTGAATTGCCTTTATCACAAAGCTGGCTGATACTCAACAAATTATGCTTGAGACCATCCACTAAGGGAACCTCCTCAATGATGACATTGTCCTTTGAAATCAAGCCATATCCCACAGTATAACCCTTACTGTCATCTCCAAAATTAATACTTGGGCTAGCTCTCTCCTTGAACTTTGTGAGCAGGGTAGAATCACCAGTCATGTGTCTTGAACAACCACTATCCAAGTACCACAGATTCTTTCTGTTTCCCTGAACATATTAAAATCAAATCAAGTTGATTTTGGTACCCAAGTTTCCTTCGTTCCTGCCTTGTTAGCTTTCTTCTTCTGTTTCTTAGGTTTGATCTCATTTGACTTGGGGATATCAGATTCATCCTTAGTCATTTGAGTTGGACCTTTGAAACCATTCATTAAAACAAAATTATCATGCACATTTTGATTAACAGGAAATGGCATGCTATTAGTAAACATGTTATTCCAATAGGGCATGCTAAATGGCATTTGAGGCATACTAAATGCAGCATAATAAGGATTAGGTGCAAATGGCATTTTAGCAAATTGTGCATTCATATTCTGTGTAGACATAGCATTCATAGACATAGAAGGCATGGCATTTATGTTGGGAAAAGGGGAGGGTACAGACATAGGAGTAGGCAAGGCAAGTTCGCAATTAACAGACAAATGATTAGCACTACCACACTTAACACAGATTTTTCTAGGAGCATATTTATCAGGTGTGTAGTTGCTATATTTGTTAATCCCTACTTTCCCATTTCTATTGTTTTTCCTTTTAGCCTATTTTTTAACATCAATCTTTTCTAGCCTGTCATTCAATTGCTTGATAGACAGATGACCAACATTCACATTCTTTTCCTTCTTCACTTGACTAGATTCTCCTGAAATGAAGTTTTTGGAAACTGATCCATATTTTTCATTAAGTCACTCGACGGATAATCCTTTTGGTTATCCGACGGATGACTCTCATCATCCGTTGAGTCTACATCTGTTAGCAATCCTTCAACTAAATTGGATTCCAGCTTCTCCTTATTCTTCTTCCAGGCTGCATCACAAAAGGATTCAATACCTTGAACTTTGGTGATTTGAGCATGAACATCTCTAGATGTTTTCCATGCCTTAATCACCTCATGTTCTCGTTCAAGCTGCTTCTTCAAAATCTCTTCTTTCTTCAAGGACTCAGTTAATTCATCCTTAGCAATCTTACACTCAATTCTCAATTTTTCAAATTCAATAAACTGAGACCCTAGTACATTATTCCTCTCACTTAAAAACAAATTATTTTGTTTAATTTTAGCATTTTCCTTAGTGAGAGACTTAAGTGTAACATGCAAATGATATAATTCTGTAGATATGCCATTGATAGCATCATTACACTCAGCTTTAGATAAATGTGCTAGGTTAGTGGTGATTACCTGATTACTTGAAGAACTTGTCTCTGTTTCATCAGACTTGGCCATTAGGGCTAGATTGACATAGCTGACATCCTCATCCCCATCCAGACCATCTGCTGCCCAGTCATTGTTCTTGTGTAATGAAAGCCCTTTCATTTTGTTTGAGCAACTCAAAATACTTCTGTTTATAATCCACAGGCTCAAACTTCTTCTTGCTGGAATCTGACTTTCTACACTCACTGGCAAAGTGCCCTGCCAAGCCACATTTGAAACATTTGAATTTTGATTTATCCACCATGTTTTTATTTGGCTTAGCTGCTCCAAAGTTCTTTTTGAACTTGAGCTTGGAAAATCTTCTGGAAAGAAATGCTAGATGTTCATCAATGTCATCCACATCATCTTGGCTCAAAGAATCCTCATTTTCTGCTACCAGCCCCTTGCCCTTGTTTTCACAGACCTTTGAAGTAGACTCAACAGCTTCTATCTTCATCTCCTTCTCTTTCTCTAACTCAGCAACCAATGCAATGGACCCTCCTTTCTTTCTTCCTTTCTCCATTCTTTCATCTTGCTCTATTTCAAGCTCATAAGTCTTTAGAATGCCATACAGTCTCTCTAGTGTAAACTCCTTGTATTCTTGTGAATTTCTCAAGGAGACTGATAAGTGGCATTTTATACCACTTAGAACATCTTATAATGGCTTAAATTGATGTCTTGAAATCAAGTATTTTGTGTATTTGATACGTTTTTCTAGTGTTTGTGTATTTCAGGGTATTACTTGCATTTGTGGAGAGATTTCTTCAAGAATAAGCCTTGGCATGTGTTTGGCATTGCAAATGGGAAGATAGGAGCAGAATGCAACAAAGAACGGGAGCAAAAACAGAGTATTTTCCAGAAGGGGTCTGAGCGCCCGCTCAGCACTGCTGAGCGACCGCTCAGGAAGCTGAGCGCCCGCTCAGGAATGCTGAGCGGCCGCTCAGGGACGGAAATTTAAATTATTATTTTTAGACTCCTGATTCTGTTAAGCTTCCAACTTCTGAGATAGTTGGGTTTTGTGGGACTCCTATATAAGTAGTTTTCAGAGACGTTTCACGTGTGTTGAATCGTAGTATTAATCGAGGAGCGAGGAGATAAGGAAGAAGACCGTTTTAGCGCATCGCAACGAAGAGGAAGCATATTTTCTTGTGATTCTTTATTTCGTTGTAACGTTGGATGCTAGTTTTCTTTACTTTGAACCTATTTACTCTTGTGACGTACTCTGGTTAATTATAAGTAGTTTTATTAATTATTCTCGTGTGTTATTATCATGTTTTCATATGAATCCATGGTGACGATGAGTTCAATCATGGGCTAATCGTGATCATGGGGTCGTAACGGATATGCTATGGAATTCTTTAGTTAGTTGTTTAATACCTTATTGTCTGATGATTGTATGATATCTAGTATTGGTTGTGCTTATTCGTCTTATGTGCGTCGCGAACATATAAGATAGGGTGTTAATCTCTTGTGAAGCGACGGTGGATCTTGAGGTTTAGAATTTGCCATGATAGCATAGGTTCATGTATGTGTATGTATGATTAGTGGGTAAGTCTAACCATTTTACTTGCCCTGTGTAATCATAATGAATAACTTGTGCTTAAATCGTTATGTTGTCAAATTTTGTAGACATATAGGGTCTCAACATAATTGATGCCTATTCAACTTCTATCTTAATTGTGGATGCTTGGTAGAATGGTATTAGTACAACAAAAGTTGGCTTTTATCAGTTTCGTGTTGTTCGATTAATATCATCACTATTATATGCTAAGGGTAATAATGATAACTATTGAAGGAAGTAGTAATGAAGTTGTGATCTCATGAGTGTTTTAATATTGTTAATTCGAGTGTCAATTAAGTGCTTAATTCTCGTAGTTAATTGTAGTTAATAATTAGTTAATCAAATCTAAGTGTTATTGTCTTGACATTGAGAAGTAATTATACATTGGTGAGTGAGTGTTAATTGAATATAATTTGTCTGAGTCTTTGTGGAAACGAACTAGAAAGTATTATATATTACTTGCGAACGCGTATACTTGCGTGTATTATTAGCGCATGTTTTCGCCCTAACAGAGACTATCATTGGTTTCCATTCTTTTGGTAGGGATCTCAGAAATTTGAGGTTAGAATCTTTGGTTTGGTAGACTCTTCCATGCAGTTTTAGAGCATTTAGTAGCTTTTGAAATCTACTAAAGATATCAGTGAGAGTTTCACTTTCTTCAAAGTGGAAATGCTCATATTGCTGAATTAGTAACTGCATCTTGTTTTCTCTAACTTGTTTAGTGCCATCACGGATAATCTGAATTGTATCCCAAACTTCCTTGGCAGTTTTGCAATTGATGATGTTGTCAAACATGTCACCATCAACTCCATTGAACAGAATATTCATGGCCTTCTTGTCTATCCTGACTTGTTCAATATCAGGATCTGACCATTCATGCCTTGGCTTGGGAACTGATGGCTCATTTCCAGTTGCAGCTCTCATTGGTACATGAGGGTCTCTCTCTATGCAATCCACATAGGCCTCATCTTGAGAAAGTAAATGAAGATGCATCTTTACCTTCCAGTGATGGTAATTATCTTTGTCCAGAAAATGAATCTTGACTCCAACATCCTTCATGTTCATCTTGTTGTTTGTTGTGATCTTTAAACTCTTTGTTCTTTAAGAGCTTGCTCTGATACCAATTGTTAGTCCCTAACAATGCAACAAGAATTACAGAAGGGGGGTTGAATGGAATTCTTGAAACTTTTTCTGAATTGTAAAATGTTCTAACTTAAAATATATATGTCAGTGTTTTGATTTGCAAAGTGCGGAATGACAAGTCAAAAATGAATCAAAACACAAAGTAATAAAAATACAAGTCTTTAAAACTTTCTGGTGGATTTGAATGTATCCACCAGATATATATATATATATATATATATATATATATATATATATATATATATATATATATATATCAAGAGACCTCTGTGAAGCTTGAATAGCTCACAGCTGCTTACAAATAAGAACAACCAAACTTACAGAGAAATGCTAAAGGATTCAGCTTACAATTGTTTCTCTGAGAAAATACTTGCTTACTCTTGTTGTTGTTCTACTTGCTACTCTTGGTTTATATATCACCAAGATTACACAGTAATAAGACAAGATAATAAAACAAAACCTATCAAGTCTAATACGATGCTGCTTCATTACTCTATTCCAGTATCTTTGAATATCTTCATAATAGCATAAAAATGGCAATGCTTCTTTGTTCTCAAAAACCCAGTTGAATAGGCTGCCACATTCCTTTTGCAAACACTCGACACATGTGACTGTGTTGTCACTGTCAACAGATTTTTGAATTGATCATCCGTCGGATACATGCTTGTTATCCTTCGGGTAGCTTTGTTGATCATCCGTCGGGTAGCTTTGTTAATCATCCATCGGGTAGCCATTTTGACACTTGACTCTATTTCATTTGTGCAGAATTACAAGACATCATCTATTTACATTTAATCAACCTATTCTGCACATCTACTAGCAGTCTACATGATTCATAAGCTACTACAGAATCTATACAAAGGTGTTTGCATAAATGTGCTACATGACTTATTGTTACATAAGCTACTCACTCGATGGATGTCAAATCATCATCCGTCGGGACTATATTGAGTCATCCGTCGGGACTATATTTGATCATCCGTCGAGTGCTACATTTTTTACTAAGTTAAATCTACTAAGGTGTTTTGTTAATGAAATCATCAAGTTCACAATATATTTCCAACATGTATATGTGTAAGTAGTTTGAGAAGACTTGGTTTTCCTTGAACTGTGCAAGGTTGTATTTAAATAAGTCGGGTTGTTTTGTAAACGAGAACAATGTTCTATATATGCAAAATATTATGGTTTGAGTTTAAGTTTGAGAAAAATATGTTATATAAAGATTTGGTTTATTGGTTAAGTACTTGACGAACCGGAATCGATCGAGAATTATTAGTTGGGGTCTGGGGCATCATAATGTGCGGCGTATCTGATGAATCTTGCAACCTTATATTTATCCAATTATAACGGGCATGGGGAAAATGGAGAAGTTTTTGGATCTTTGAGGTTGGTCCAAAGGGTGAGTGGGTTTTTGACAGATAGGTATTCATATTTTAGATTTTTATGGATGTGGTGCCTATGAAAAATGATAGCTTTGGCATTTTGTTCAACAGTTGGGGTTTTTTCAGATCCTATGGTGTCTTTTAGCCCGTTAGCAGTAATATGTAATTCCACATCGAGCACCCAAGAGATAGATAATTATCCCCAGACATATCCAGTGCAACAAATAATTTTGCAAGATTTATCATTCTGAATGTAAAACAAATATTTATAATATTATATAACAACTTGACACATTAAAGAGAGAACAATTAATCATGTAGCATATAGTGAAATTTATAGCATGAAATAAAAATTATATTAACATATTTAACTTTAATTTAAAAAATAATATTTTTTTTAAAATAACATGCATGATAATAATAATAATATTTATAAACTTAAAAATTGATAAATTAGATAGTATCTTTTTGGTCAAGTAAAACAGATCGTACACGAACCGTACCTTCTTTTGTAAGTTTTAACTTCGTACAGAGACCCGAGCTCCTTCTTCTGGCAAAACCAATTGCACCTTCTTTTTTCTTTTCAGAAACTCGTGATGATTATGTGTTATAAATATAAAGTAATAAACTGGTAATAAATACTAAAACAAGTAAACGAAAATGGACGTTGAACGTGCAATGAAGAGAAATAATAGGAATATATTTTCTACTATTCAATCTATGTATGTTACAATAAAGGGCAAGTGATTATTTATGGTGTAAAGATATCGCATCATTAAAATGTGAATATAAGACTAGTTTACATGCTCTCAATTATTAATGCGTGTATTGAAAATAACATTCCATGTATATAGCTCACCAATTCTAGAAATAAATTTTGACATATTGACAATTACTAATATTATAACGGACAAGAAGTTATAATGAGGGAAAATTTCAGGACGTTGGGTGTTCAATAATCTTATATATAGTACATTATTAATATCAATACATTCAAGTTACAAATGTGCGAGGTGAACGGGAAACAAGCTGTGCCGCAAACCTCATTGAATTGCAAAACTTAGTCATTGAAATATGTACCCTGTTGAGCATGCTGTCTTTACATTCTTGTTCATGACCTTTTGTACCCTTCTCAATTATTCCTATTTTATTGTTTGGATCCCTGAACCAAAGATTCCGCATTTGACGTAATTAAATTTTCAATTTTTCTGCTTCAAGTCCTTCTGTTAGAGAATCAGTAACGAACATTACTTTTTGCTGACGTTGCATACGCCTTTTTATAAGTTCTTGAATCGATTGCATGGTTGAAGGTGTTAGCGAGTTTCAAATCACTAATTCTCATAACCAAACTAAAACTCAAATCAAATTTTTCCTATTTTTAACCTCATATTTTACGACTGGTCTAATTTCAAATTGTTGGCGATCGAAATATTTTGTTCACGGGAATTTTTAAGTTTAAATCGGAATACCATAAATTGAGGTCATTTTTTGATTTTATTGATGCATACGTGTAGATCTGTTAATTGTGCGCCTAATAGTATCTTAGTTTGATTTTTTCAAGGTGTTCTAAGATTGCACGGATTTTTCTCGGTTAAAATTTGTAGGTGATCTGATTAATTTGAGCAAGATTCTGACAACCTTTAAAATCTTTTAAACGGAGGGGCTTAATTGGGAAAATTTTGAAAGTTAACCTAAAATACAAAATTTTAATTTAAGGGCCCAAAAGAAGAAAATAATAATAGTTGAAGGACGAATGACATGTCAACAGTAGCATAGCTACGTTATATAACGGGGGTCACTTGCACCCGCTCAACTCTTAAGTGTCTTCTTATTTTTATTATATAAAATTTAATTTTTTTATATTTGACCCCAATAAATAATATTTTTGACATCACTTAATATTTTTAACCTCACTTCTTGACCCCGCTTAATAATATAACTTGTAAAGTGGTGCATAAATTTATCTTTTAAGTTAAAGAAAAGAAATTAAATATACTGAATAAGAGATAAATCGTTAATTATAATTTTGATAAATATAAATAGAAAAAAATATATTTGAAGGTACCGTTGATGAATCAATTATGTTAATCAAGCAATAGTGTAAAGAAGTGTCGTTAAAATTAACTATTTTTTGCATTTATAATCAAAGTTTCATTTGTATTTCAATCTTTTTGTTCGACCCCGACTCAGTTTCGTGGCTGGGCCCCTGCAGGTCAATTATACATTTTTAGCTAAAGCTGCGTTGGATATGTTTTAACTCGTGGCAAAACCAGCGGAGAGAAGCTAAGCTGTTAAAAGTTCCGGGTTGAGCAAATAGAGAGGCAAATAGACTGGACTTTGGAGAAGGGATAAAACGACATTTGTCAGTTGATTCTGACATTCTGTTTATGAATATAGAACAAGTGCAACTGATTAATACACCATCACTTGTTACCAAAAAGCTTGCAATGATCTCTTGTATCACCAGTGACTTGTAATTTCGCTAGTAAATTTGAAGGTTCGAGCACAAAGGTACAGGGTGCCTGCGTATTCAAATTTCTGTCATTCACCCTACAAGAACATTTTCTTCCCTCTAAAATGTTTAAATCACTACAAATTTAGCATCTACAAACTGCCCTATACAACAAACTTTACACAGCTCAAGATTCCCATTTTCATTTGTATGGGAACCTTTCCTATAACTACTCTTTTACAGTAATTTTTTAATACAGATCAACATGTACAAACAAAATTATGAAAAATGAGTGTCAGCACAGCTCATTGTCGGCCAGCATCCTGTTGGACCATGTAATTGCGATTTCAAGTGTTCGTGATGAACCATCCTTTTGCCTACCATGGCTGAGGCTAAATAAACCACTATATACTCCTTCACTTACCACTTTGTCAATTTGTATTGTCAGTCTCCCTAACGTAGTCTGAAAATATTCACAAATATATTATTACTAGAATAGTGTATGAGAAAGGATTGACCCCTTTTTTTTACATTACAACAGCATTTGTATAGCAACACAATTGCATTTAACTGCTTCAATTATTGTCATATTGAAAAAGTGTTGCAGTATGAAAAGCTGTCCTGTTGTAAGAAAATTTAAACCTCTTACATTTATTTGTTGAGTAAATTACCTTTCCGAACGTACTTCTGCTTTTGCAAACAATTTCTAACTTCTGTCCCCTTGGGGGCACATCAAACGACCACTTAAAACACTGGTTCCATTCCGGAGAGGTGCTGTTGTAGATTACCTGACATTAAGAGAGACATCAAATATACGGTTCTACATAAAAATTTGAAATATCAAACCAAAAAACATATTTGATATAATGACACATTGACATGGAAATTAATATATTAAAAAAAAATCTGATCAAAGAAAGGAACACCTTGGTTTGCCGGGAAGGACCATTGCCTATCATCAGCCGACAAAAGGCATTTGTTCCACCTATAACCTGTCTTAAATTGTTTGCTCGCTCAACGGTAACAGTCAAGCAACCTGGTAAACCATGCAAAAGGTTGTGTGCTTTCTCATGAAAACTTGGTGGACAGGTTTTCAGAAGCATTTGAAGAACAGGAATAGCTTCTGCCGCCACTGTTGCCTGAGAATTTGAAATATCTACTGACATGGTGGACCATGAATCTCTGAACAAACATAGGGAGTTTAAAGCAGAATCTTGGGCAGCCTCACTGCCAGATTTAAGTGCTACTATCAGGTGGGGGATACATAATGTAGCTGCTTCAGACACATGAAGCTTAGGAAAGTTGGAGAAGATGACATTAATGGTCTTCAAAATCTGTACATTAATTGTTGCTACTGACCACAATTCTTTCTCTAATGCAGCTGTATGCCAATACAAAAAACAATGCATGGGTAATAAGGATATGCTTATGGATGAAAAGCCTTGAAGAAGCAAACATTAAGTTCGAGCACATTGTGGGTGCCCGGCAGCAAGATATTATAACAAATATAATAACTAATTTCCATATACTAAAATGACGATAAAGATATAAACAGATCATTAAATCTCACTAAATATACAGTTGAGGCAAACCACATATTGTAAGCAGTCGGGCACCAAATTAAGGCTGCCCCGTGTTTTTGGTCCCTCTATAAATAGATGATATTGAATTGTTCACTAAATTTTATTTGTAGTATACTGAACTACCTTGGTTGTCAAATTTAAAATCAACTATACACCTCTTTGTTTGTCTATGCAATATAAAATCAAAGTATACAAGAAAAAGGTGGATATATGTAACCACTGGATTCAGCAAGGTGCTGGTGTTTTATTTGCTTATGGCAATGACTAAGTATCTCAACTTTGATATAAAACCATGTGAAGATATATGTACCAGAACTCGTAGAAGAAAACCCATAATAATCTAAACAATTGAACTACTTGGATCGGAAACTTACCAGTTAGAGATCTGATGAGCTCATTAGATACATATTCCTGAAGTGTGTGATTAGAGAATAGAATATTGATGAGCACTGCTGCCTGTGCAGCAACATCTGGGCTAGGAGATAATAACATTTCCTGAATTACCAATATTCCACCGGCTTCTGCGACCGCTCGCCTATTAGTTCTGCTATGCATAACGAAGTTTTGCAATGCACAAATTGCAACCAATTTTAATTCATCTGTGATCTGATCTTCAAGCAAACTTACCAGTGCACGACATGCGCAGACTGCATCACTGCCTCTGGCAAGTCCTTCATGCTGTGACAGGTCACCAAGAGCAAGAGCCACAAGAAGCATACCTGACAGAGATCTAGTTTGGGGATCTAGCAAGTACTGTGCCAGAGGCGCTACTGCATACTTGCACACCTTCATCTCACGTATTCTTACATTGTTGAATAGAGTTTCAAGTAGTCTTCCAGAGGCTTCCTCACATCGGTGCGACCTTAATAAGTCGATTAGAGCATCAATGGCACCGGCTTTAGCCATCAGTTCACCATAAGAAGATTCGGTCTTCTCATTGAAAACCAGTGCACTAAGAGCTACGGACACAGTGCTTTCCGAGCTTGAGAGCAACATCTTTACAAGAGCTACCAGAGGTATACTAGAGTAGTAATCAGCATTAAAATGTAACAGATTGGACAGAACCGATGCAGCTGATTCCCACAATGCATGAGAAGGTTGAGGATCATCCTGAATGATTACCGCTGCAATCTCAAATATACCCCCAGCTTCAGCAAGGGCCTTTGGCCAGATTAGAGAAAGACTTTCCAGAGCTTTTATTGCGGTTTCCTGTAAGTTTAAGATTCCAGTTCCTGCGAGATGCACAAGAGGAATAATTGCGGTTTTTGTTGTGATGTCTTGCTTAAAATGCTCCTGTGCAAGCAGATGGGAGAGCAATTCAGTAGCAAGTTGCTGAATAGCTTGAGACGGGGATTCCAGAAAGGATATTAAACGTTCAATTACTTCGCTAGGAGTGAGTTTTATAATGTCAAGACTTTGTGGTTTCTCCAAATATTAACAAGTGCTTGCAGGGCACTGTGCTGCCCCCATAAACTAAAATCTGGACGAAGCAAAATTGTAAAGAGAGGCCCAACAATTTTTGCAGCACTATTACTTTTAGCTATGGCACTACAATTTGTCAAGATACGGAAAAGTTCGGATATTGTGGAACATAGTGAACTAGGTGCATTAGGAACTAGTGAGAGACAATTGTCAATTACTCCGGCTTTGACAATATCCAATTTGCATGGAGTTTTATCTTTTCCAAGTCGAATTAAAACAGAGATGCTTGCTTCAGTTAGCCGACTATTTGAGCCTGAAACCAAACCAACAAGGGGTTCAAGAAGATCATAACCTGCTGCAATTTCCACATTATGGTCATCATCCAACAGTCTCTCTAGAGCACAAACACCAGCTTCCACTGCTGTATCCATATCAGATTGCATAAGCAGTATGAGAGGCTCTATGCATTCAGACGCAATTGGCATTGCTCTGATACTTGAACTACTAAATAATACAAAGGAAAGTTCTGCAGCCATGGTCCTGTATTCTGTCGCAGAACTGGAAGAGAGAATTCTGTATACGGCCTCAAGCACATTCCCTTCCACATCAGACAATAAAGCAGCTCTAGACAAATCTCCAGTAGTCAACTTGATCAATGAGAGGAGGGCAACATGTTTCTCAACCTCTAACCCGGCATTGAGCAGGCCAAGCAACGGTTGAACTGCATGCACAGCCAAATCAGAGTTTCTGATGTTCTCATCATTTAATAATTCATTGAGAGCCCTAGCAGCACTTAGCCTGGAACTTCTTGAACCCATTCGCAGAACAGCTATGATCTGTTTCCCGGAGCTAATTGCAGCTTCATATCGCAGAATTTCATGATTTTTAAAACAAAATTGTGAACAGCTCAGCCAACATGTTTTCAATTGAATCTTGAGGGCTCAGTGAAAGATATTTTGTCAAAGCATCCAGTGCTCCCGCTTCAGCCATTAATAATTTGTTTGCATCACTTCCTTCCGCAATACGACTCATGAGCTGAATCGAATATTTAGAAGCCCCGGGTCTATCTGGCATTGGTCTTAAAAGATCTACCAGCAATGGTATAGTCTTGCGTGCTGTGGAACCAGCTCTGATATCTTCAAGTTCAAATAGGTAATCTAAAACAACTTGATCAGGGTTTGGAACTAAACAAAATTCTTCAGACAAAGCAATAAGATTGGGCACATCTAATTCAACAAATCCAATCAGATTAATCAACCGCACAATTGCTCCTGAATTCGCAACTGCAAGTTTTAAACCCTTGCTTCCATTACAAACAATACTAGCCATAGCTTGGGCAGCAAAGTATTTGTCAATCACTTCATCAGATTCTAGCACGACGGCAAGTGATGGTATGATGCGCAAGGTGGCAGGCGATGAAACAACAGTTGCATCCTGGAATAATATGGCCAAGAGAAGGGCACTTATCCATATACCCTCATTATCCCCTGAAGCTGCCTGTGATTGAAAGAAGTGTTGTTTACATGGGCAAATAGATATTTAATTACACATGAAAATACAAACATCATAACAAAATCAAGTAGACATGCATTGCTTTCCGTCAATGCTAACATACTACAATCCATAACAAGCTCATTGGAAACTGATATTAAAATCAATATGCATCCTCATATAGCACAACAAATCCATGATCCCTGGCCTACAGATAATCTATTGCTGTTTAAGGATTGGATAAAATCACAACAAATTGACCTTCAGTTCAAATAAACATCTTGAGTTGCAAGAATTGTTGATCACTCAATTCCTTACACAAACACACACTCCTACAATAACATAGCCCCTTGTTCGTAGATACTTAATTCCTTACACAAACACACACTCTTACATAGCAGAAACTAATCAAGGATGGACTTTTACTGTGCTTAAATGAAGATCCACTTGTAGAGATGGTGGGGAAGTGAATATAGATCAAAGACAATTTCTGTACAAAGTAAATTAAATGTAATGGGTAATATTTATGAAAATATTATATTTCGCTTTGTGTGAGAACATACGTTCTGTTTTAATATTTACTGATGATTATCATTAGCATAGCTCTAGATTCATACATCGTAAACAGATATCATCTTTAAACCAGATCAGTTCGGCACACAATGCAAGGGACAAGGTTGTTTTTTACAGGAACTGTGTGGGCTGTGGAACAATGATTGCATGTGCGCCAAAGGCGTCTTCTAAGCATACCCTAAGCCTATGCTACGAGCTGGGGATTTAAGCAGGCGGCCTCCTGTTTATGTCCTACATGTTGGTTCTTTAAACCACACCCTCCCCGTTATATCAGTTAGGAGCTTAATAGGCCTACTAACGCCCCATTACACCATTCAGATATAGGGGCAATCCAGCTAGTGCTAGAGCCATTTTTCTTTAAGTCTCAAATTCCTACATATAGCAACGGCACCTTAATGCTAAAGGCGGAGTGACAGAACTAACTTTTTCTTTTCGCACCGGGGGTTTGATGACTCACTCCGTCCATCCCCCTAAAAAAGAAAGCAGCCAGAAAAGACATTCTCCCTGACTCCCAACCCCATGCACAAAATTCACAATTGCTAATGCCTGATCAATAATTACTGTACCTTTTTCTTACTGAAAGTACACAGGTGATCTTAGCATTAATTTTACAGATTAAATGGACTAAATTATTAGCCAATAGTGAACCAAATTTTAATTTCCCTGCAAACTACGATGCCTGAAAAAACTTGGTAATGTTTTTTGTACTTAACAATTAGCCATCAACATGTTTATTAACATCTAAAAACAATGCTTCGAATATATGATCTGCATATTATTGCTTATCATTCAAGATCAGCGATAAAGTTCTATAGGTCTGTTATAGAAGTTTACGAAGAACGGTATAAAGGATGAAGGCGATGAATCTGGTGACTGTAAACTAAACATTTGCATCAGGGCCTAACCTGTGGACCGGTAGTGTAACGTGCAAGCTTTTCAGAAAGTGCCTCAAGCCCACCAGCTTCCGCTACAAGGTTTTTGTTTTTGACGTGAAAGGAAGATAGAATGGATAGCAACCATAAGGCCACAGTACCACCCAAAATAGTGGCCGGATCAGGAATCTCAAAATCACCGGCTTCTTGGAAGGGAGTTTTCTCCGCAAAACCTCTAGGAGCTGCAACTTCAATTTCTATAGAATTGCAGCTAGAATTTTTCTTTGTCATCTCTACCAACGTATATATAAGAGGTCTTAGAGATCCTGATGCACCAAGTGCATCAATTGTATTGCTTTTATGTTCTTTAGCAGCAGATATCATTAATGCAGTCGCTCCAACTCTCACTTCTAAACAGGTAGAGTTTATTATCCTTTTAGCCAGCGAAGCAATTGTTCTTAAATTTGCAACCAGAGAGTCACCAAGAAGAGCTGAATGGTCTGAACAAAGTCTAGATAAAATTTCAATTGCCTTATCTTGCACTGAAGATGTTCCATCAGCCAGGCAGTGCATGAGTGGGTCTAAGTTTGATGGAACCTCCGCAAGGGCAGTCCATGAGGAGAAACTCCAGTTCCCACTCCGCTTTGTCCGGGACATAAGTGCAACTACTTCTAAAGACTCTGCAGCTTCATTCACATTCATATCCATGCCCTTTAAGGAACTAACAATTTCAAGAACAGTTAAACGACATTGCGCATTATTTATGAGCACATCACCTACTGGAAAATGCCTCATCAATTGGAGAAGAGCACGTGAAGCACTTTTCTTTCCTTCCAAACTTCCGTCACTCAGGACTCTTATCAACGCTGACACAACATCTTCTGCCAGTGCTTCTGCTGCTATCTTTGAATCAGATAAAAGATTGGCCAATGCAGCCACTGCAGTCTCTGCAGCAGCAATAAAAGAATTTTTTGCTAACTTTATAAGGGGTTTAACATCCCCTTCCGCAATAGAAAACATCTTGTTCCTAGACTTGGTCCTGATCGGACGAATGAGATGACCCAAGGTGCGTGCAGATTCGGCTGCAATGATCTGGGTGCTACTATTAAGAAGCATCAAGCAAGGATTCACTACTTCATCCATTGCAAGACTATCACATATATCTTGTCGGCTGCTGAAAAGATCAGCCAAGACACAGGCCGCGCACCCTTGGGTCTCCTCATCTGAAGAACGAAGAACCTGGACAAGTGATCTCAGTCCTTTATTAGCAGCAGCTCCTTTGTCTACCAGGTCACTTTGCGATGCCGTAGCCAGTACATGACCAAGAATTTTAATTATGTAGACCTTTGAGGTTGGAAGCTCCCCCTGTAGTAAAGCTAATAACTGATTAATTGTGGGAGAATCAGCTACGCGTATAATTTTTATTAAAGCCTTTGCTGATGCTTCTTGTCCCACTGGTCCACCATTTTTTAGAACCCACAAGAATGCCGAAACAGCCCCTGCACTTTCCACACATGCACAGATTTCTTCACTGTGACAACACAAATTCCATAAAATATGTGCCGAGTCCTCCCTTCCCTTCTCAGATCCCATTTCTAGCAGCTGGACAAGTGGAGGAATCCCACCAGCAGCGGTAATCGCCCACTTGCTCTCATCAACTTGGTCAGCAAGGACTGCAAGCATCCCAACAGCATATTCTTGATTTTGCTCACTAGATAAGCCTAGTAGTGAAACGAGTAACTGAATTCCATCTCTTTTACCAATAGCTTCCCAGATGCCAATTCCATCACAGCATAAGCTTATTAAAGAGAGTATTAAAGAATCCTGAACATCATCAATAGCAGTTGTTATGAGTCCAATCAAAAGCCTTTTAGAGTGTGACTGCTCAATGGTTACTGAAAGAAAGGGATTTCCATACAGGCTGGCCATAGCCTCAAGGACACACCCCTGAACCAGCTTATTATCACGCGGCTTTAAAAGGATTGTTAGAGTTCTTTCAATTTTTGTTGCGTCAAATGAATCTTCCTCGAAACCAGATTTCTGCTCATAAATCATCAATAAATAAGCAAGTGTCCCAATTATATCAGCAATTGGAGCAGCAAAGTGTGGCGACTGGCATAGCTCCATAAGATATAGTACTAAAGAAGACATACCACCACAAACATTAGCTAATGCTTGTGCTGCACGGATCTGAAGGACCTGGGCGCCCTCTCCTTGCATACACTCCTTTGAAGGGGCAACTACAGCTCTGATGAGAAGTGGCACACCTTCTGCATCTTTAACAGCATTTCTAGCCTCGGTTGACTTCAAAGTAATAGCTTCCAATGCATCAGCAGCACTTGCACGGGAAGAAAACATTGTTTTCCTTGCCCAATAATCTCAATAAAGCTCCGACGGCTCCAGAATCAATTAGTTTAGGTATGCTATCACTAAAAGCCATCAGTAGGCGGGATAATAGAGATGCTGCATTTGACTGAGCAACATCATTGCTAGACGAAAGAAGTCCCACAATTACATTTAATCCTCCGGCCTCAAGCGTTGCTCTCCAGAACCCATCTTCATCACTGCATAAATTTCTTAAAGCCCCGGTTAAAAAACCTTCCACAACTTTGTCTTCTTTGTTACGGGGGTCTAGCTGCTCCCACAAAGTTGGAACTACCCCTTCTATGATAAATCTTTTTGTTCCTACATGATCATCCAAAAGTCCAACTGCTGAAACTACATATATAGCTTCTGCTGCTGCCTTTCTTGCCTCAAGTGATTCTGATTTCAACAGCGAGAGTAGGGGTGGAATGCATCCACCAAGAAGAACTTTCAATCGTAAATCTTCATCTTTGCACAGAACACTCAATATTGTAGCAACATTCACTTTTGATACCAGGGTGCCACTCCGCAGAATAGATATAAATAATGGCATTGCTTGAGCATGTGAGCCAATAAGAGCTCGTGCTTCCTTCCTTGCCCTGGTAATACCCAGCAATCTTGTTGTAATAAGTTCTTTTTCCTGTGGTGAAAATGTTTTTGCATGAAGCTGCTCAAGAAGATTGGCAACCCTTGATATTATACTATCCGGATCATCCAAATTTGTACTTCCGTCTACTTTCCTGAGAGAGAAAAGGTAGTCGTTCGGTGGGAGAATCAGCATACAGATTAAAATAGTGGATGCAATAATTAGCCAAAAAATACTCCTTTGAGAGTTGAGCATTATCGAAGGAGTCCAGCTTTCTAATTTAAAAGATGACAGAATTAGCAAAATATTTAAAGATTTTGACTGAAGCCTAGTGAAGAGAGTATATTTTACAAAATGTTTAAATTTTTAACATTAGCTTAGAGCAATGTAATATGCTTACACCAAGTACTACGTAGTACGTACAATAAGAAGGTAGTCATTGTTACAACATTTTATTAGGCATCTTAAAAGTTGACTAGTATCAAACTCCGGTATGTAAAAAGTCATTATGACTTACCTAACTTCATGAGTGGATGATGATTGAAGCCTTCTAAGCACAGGGGGGGGAAACTTCGACATTTTACCCAGACTCCACTTTAGAACCCGCCTATTGCTCCTGCAATTTGCAAAAAGTGAAACCTATCAAACGCCGCTTAGGCACTAGCATGATGCAGCACTGGGTAATATAGAGCAACTGTACATGACAACTTAAACAAAGAATTATAATCCTAACAAACTCGACTGATCCAAGTCGATAAGTCTAAAATAATGTTTAATAAGAATAATAAAATTAAAGTTAAATACAATATGGGTTTATGTAGCTTACCCTTTGCGCAAGGTGTGTATCTCTATTTCATTTAACTCATTCTGTGTACCTAAACTATACAAAAACACAAAATGTGTACCGCTGTTAGAGAGAAATAAACGGAGTCATGGTAGGTTAGGTTTGCTATGAACATTTATGCCATTCAAGTACTTCCGTCCGGTATCTTAAACAATCAACATATCCTGGTATCTATGCTATAGCACTTGTCAATTTAATTTAATTTCTCGGCGTGGCATTTTTCCTGCCATTATCATACCCATGAGTATATTCTCTCATTGCCTATATACAGCTCTATATATACTAAATTGGAAGCTGGTATACAAGGCACTAGTTGGTTTCTTAGAGACTTGATGATCACTTAGCTTACTACCCAAAGAATGTCCTGACTATAGTTGTAAGCATAATACCTTCAACCCTTAGTGTTAGGAGTTATCCCACATCGTTTGTGGGAGGGGCAGTTTGTTAGAATATAAACAACCGGAAAACTCCATTTAGTATGAGGCCTTTTGGGAGTGACCCAAAACCAAACCCTCCAGAAGTGACCTAGGAGGAGGCAGATGGGCTAAGGAAGAGGCAGACGAGCTTTCCAAAATGGGTCTATGGGGCTCAAGGAAGAGGCAGACGAGCTTTCCAGAATGGGGGAGTCAAAAAGCCCAAGGATTCCAGTATGGGTCCAGGGGGAGCATATCACACAATCAGAAGGGAATCTGCAGGTGTCGAGCCCGATGTGTAAAGGGGGAGACTGTTAGGAGTTGTCCCACATCGTTTGTTGGGGAGCAGATCACTCGTTCCAGGGGGAGCAAATCGATCAGGAGGTAGATTTGGCAGGTGTCGAGCCCGATGTGTAAAGGGGGAGATTGTTGGGAGTTGTCCCACATATCGTTTGTTGAAGGACATTGCTCCGCAAGCCCAACACCATATAAGTGACACCAATTACTAATTGTGAATTGATCGATTTGGAATTGCCCATGATCAATTTACAATCAAGTATTATTTTGGTGGTTATTTTGATACAAATCCTTGGCGGTGATATGTGTGATTTTTGATAAAATTAGTATAATAGATATAGGTAATGTGTTCAATGAGAGTGGCGTGACTGTTGGATTTTTGGATTTGTGTTACAGACTCCCACACTCAGAAAATGGATGTTGCTTTATTCCCTTTAAATTACAGATTCTAATGCAGATGTAGTTTCAAGATGTAGAATCTATGTTGAATCACCATTTAGCAAGGCTACTAGTACTGAAATGTGTAGGAATCTTTGCTCATCTAGGATAATGTATGTTTATTGTAAAAGTTCAAACCCGCTAAGCCAAGAAAAAAGGCCCTTCATCTTGGTTGAAGTTTGACTACATTGATGATATCATATGTGCCCAACGTGAAAAAGAGCAGCTATAACAGTTGTTATCATTAAAGGGAATTAACAAAAACTTTAATGATACAGAAGACATTTTTGAAGCACTTGGGCAAGTTACAATTGAGTACCAAGAGCATGGTGATAATTGTCATGGTAGTTTTCATGGTGATATTTCTAACTTACAATACTGATGAAGATGTCACTGCTGTTTGAATAAGAAAAAGAAGACAAAAATCGAACGTAGTTGAGGATGGGATAGTAGTGAATGCTTGAATGCTAGTGAAATTATTAAGACAACAACAAATTTTAAATCCATTTGAGAGGGTGATATCTAGATTCTACTTGACTTAAGTGAGAGGTGACAGTGATCAAGAAACAAAGTTGCTAACAGCACAGCACCGATGATGAAGATCATGAACTGCATTCTTCTACCTTCAATGATGAAGAAGATGGGGAACAACATTTTTTATTTTTATAAAAAAATTATGTAGAACATTGTTGATGTTTTTAATGCATGAACCACACTAAAGCAACCACAGAAAATACAACGCATTAATATTGAAAATAAAAAAATGTTGATGGTTTACGATACCGGACTGCAGTACTTTAATGGCAAACATGTTCATAACAAGTTTACTATGACCTTGTATTTCTCACAAACGGCAATAGACATTTTTTTGCAAATCTTTATGTAGTTAAAGTACATAGAATGAGCCATGCATAGGGAGTAAACTATAGATATCTAATAATTATCTAGCATACAAGTAGGCTTGTGGTCAAATAACAATAGCAATAACCAGAGATTTGATTAGCTGAAATCGGCGATTTGGGGCAAATCGTTAAAATGATGAAATTATTACAATTCACCACTTACAGTTACATAAATCACAAATAATCTGCATCAAGATTAGCGGTTTGAACTACACAGATCACTAGTCACGGCTCTCAATTTAAGACGGTTCTCATTGGAATTTGGGCATGACCTTTTAGAAGTATCATGAAAACTTACAATCACAGCACAACCTTCCAACTCCAAAGTAAAAGAGCAATTCATAAGAATCTTTCAGTAATGTAAGTAATAGGTAATGCTAGTAATAGTAAGAATAATTACCAAGACTGAATTGTTCTACCAATTAGTAGGTCGAATACCTATTGCACAACTTGATAATTATGATCCATACCTTAACCAAGATCATATTCTACTGAACAAGTTTTTATCACTCTAGAGAAATATTAAATGGGGAAAAATGCAGAAACAAATCACCTTAACCGATAAAATGGATGAATATTTCCCCCGAAATCCCTTCCTTCAAAATAAACAGAGTTCTTTCATCACAATATCATAGTAACCCACATTGAATAAACCCCGGTTACAGCTAAATTTGCTTAAATGATGAAGAAGCAAGCTTAAACCAGTAAATTTCCTGTAAAATTCAAGAACCATATGAGACTTCCAAACCATCAAAACCCAGTTACAAAATCAAAAACAAATTAAAAAATAAGCATACATTATCCAAAACAGAAAAAAGAAAATACCAATTACAATTCAGAGCCCCATTAATTAAATAAATCAAAGAAATAGTATAAACAAAAGATGAAATCAAGAACCAAGTTATAAAGAAAATGTAAATTACAAGACAAAATGTCATGTTATAACACACAGACAAACAATGAAATATACGTAAACATACATGAGATTACCTTGAAAAAGTAGAGTCTGGGAAAGAAGAACATAGAGGGTAGAGGAGGATTGATTGAAGGGAGGGAGGGAGGGAGGGAAATAAGATCAAAAATTAATTTTCTGGGGACTTATTTAATTTTATTTATTCTTAGTTTAAATTTAGTGATTAAGTTGTTGGGCTAATTTTACATGCTTGCATTGTTTGGTTGGCATGTTGATTTGATGATGGGACAAGTTACAGAGAAACCAGGCGAAACGCTCGGTTCTGGTCCCTGTAATAGAACCAGCCTTTTGCTGACGGAGTTTGCTTTCAAATTTCTATCAGGGCAAAATGCTGAAAATAAATTACTTTCCTCCCACCATTTATTGGGGCAAAATGCTGAAAATAAATTACTTTCCTCCCACCATTTTCCCCCACTAAATACGTATTATATATAGAGAGAAAAGTTTAGTGGAGACCCATTTTTAGATGGAGACTCGAAGACCAATTGTAGACCGTTAAGATTAAGAAGGATATGATGGATCAGATATTTTTATTTCTTTTAACAAGACATTTATACACATACACATACATCTATAATACATCTGTTTAACATCACAATGGTTTTTATATTAGATTTAAATAATATCTTTACCATCAACTTATAATATATCATCTTTAATGCAAACAAGATTTTGAGTTAAATACAAGATCTTTTTTCTAGTCCTTCATGTCAAATAAACGTGTTCTGCAAATAAATTTCAATTTTCTTTTTTGTTTTTGGTAATGATCAGAAGATATAACTAATGATCAGAGAAGGGTATTCGTGCACTTCAATCTCCACCACCTTGTTTTATATATTGTGTTCTGCATGCCTAATTATAATTTATCTAGATTTTAGTGATAGTTGAAAATTGTTGATATATAGTTTTGCATGAATAGTTGTATGTGAAATTATGCTAATTATATTATATTTTTTGACATTTTGCAAGTATTTTCTAAAGTTCTGCACATTCACTATAAATGTTATGCACATTGTGGATAGTTTTACGCACATTTTTCACCATTTTTTATATAGTGAATGATTGTTACGGGAAAGGTGATGGCATAAAAGATTGTCAGTTAATTTTTATATAATAACCTACCCGACCTAATTTTGTGTTGAGTCTACATCACAAGATATAATCTAATCCAACGGTTATAAATAAAGTCTCCATGGTCTCCAGATTAAATAGGTCTTCACATAACTCAACTCTATATATATGTGTATTTTATTTTTATATTTTTTGAAAGCACATTTTTAATTTTTTAAAAAATAACAAAACATATGTGTATTCCTTTTAATAAAAAAATAGGGAATATGTATTCAGAAAAATATTTTAAAAAATAACAAAATATTGTGTATTCCTTTTAATAAAAAAAATTAAAGGAATACATATTTAGAAAATACATATTCACTACAATACAAAATGTCAATACATATTTTCATAATCATATTTTTGTTATTTTTGAAAAAATTGGAACACGCATGTGTATTTATTGAGTATTTTGGCGTGAACCTCCCGTCAATAGTATTTTGGGTGCATTTACCACTAAAATGGTGGATATTTTGATTTTTCGCCTCTCTAAAATTAGACTTTTTAATATATTTATTAATTTTAAAATATTTTTATATAATATTTTTTGATAATAAATTTAACCATGCTTTAATTATGTTGATAAATTTTATAATAATTTATATGTATTAAAATGTATAATTGAGAGATTGTAATCTTATAATTTAATAATAAAGATGATAAATTTTATTTAATTGATTACATGTATTGTTTAGAATTACGAATACAATTTAAATTTTTAATGTTGTTTTCATTAGTATTCGAACCTTGAAATTTTGATACGAGCCTAAACACAAACTATTTTTAATATTGTTGAGAAAATTTGAAACTTAGGTTGTTTACAGAACAAATTAAATAGCGAATATCATGAATTTCAAACCACTTATTCATGTAATGTAAATTAACGGCTGATATTTTTTTGACCGTTGAATCGAACGATGAACACTTATACCCCATTTTACTTGGTATAGTATAGTATATATAGTACTGATGTCTAGTTAATTATTACAAGGCATTTTAATAATTTGATTTTTACAATTTTACGTAATCATTGCTTTTTAAAAAAACTTAATTGATTAGTTACTTACTTTTTAATTAATATAACAGTTTTAATGAACTAAATTTTTTTATTATATGTTATTATATTTAATTTGTATATTTCAATTAAATTTTTCAATTAATTATTATCTCTACAATTGTCGAATAGTTCAGATTACTAACTTCTTAAACATTCCTTAATGGTGTTTAATTTAATTTCTTTTCCTTTTTATACATAAACAAGTATCAATTCATTCCGTACTTCCGGACCCCTCCTAAAATCATACATGAAAAGGCCTTTTTATATGATCAAACGATCAATTGCACGAAATAAAAGATCATGAATGGATACGCGAATATCTAAAATCTCATATAATTTATGTTAGATATATTTGATAATGTCATGGCTAATATGATTTTGTTTAGTTTTCAGATCTTACTTAACAGGACAAATCAGTACTTATACTGGAAGTCAGGAGTTAAGGATATCAGTACTTATATTATCAGGAGATAATCATCAGAAGTTGGATATCAGAACTTAAGTGTTGAAGGACGATCAGATAAGGACAGTAGCTGATTAAAGGAAAGAAGATCGAGATAAATATAAGAAGAGATATACATGAAGAAGGAGTTCCGTGAAGAATGGAATACTTGGAAGAAAAGATATCTGATTGATATATTTTAGGAAGCAGAATTATATTCCATATCAATTAGCGATTATCTTGTAACTGTGTAGTATATAAACATAGACATAGGGTTTACACTATAAGTGTTATCATATTCGAGAAGATTATTTATTGTAACCTTAGCAGCTCTCGTGATATTTTTTCATCACTGAGAGGTAACAGTTCCATACTGTAACAGAGTTTATTGTTTCAATAAAGTTTGTTTTCTGTTACTTAAGATATTAAAGTTCGATTTGATTGTATTTTATACTGTATTCACCCCCTCTACAGTGTGTGTGACCTAACAAGTGGTATCAGAGCCTATCTGTTAACACACATACAGTTAAAGATCCAAACACAATCATGACTGACACAGAAACTCCAACTAAGCCTACCAAAACTGAAGAACCTCCAAAGACACAAATCCAAAGTCGGTATGAAACCATCAGATTCCCATACTGAGACCATCTGAATATGCCATATGGAAGGTGAGGATGACCATGTTTCTGGAAGCTACAGATCCAGAATATCTTGATAGAATCAAGGAAGGGCCTCACAAACCAACCAAGCTCGCTGTTGCAGTTGTAGGTGAAGCAGCAAAGACCGTACCAAAGGAGAAGATTGATTATACTGCTGAAGATATAGCATCAATTGCTAAGGATGCTAAGGTACGACACTTACTGCATAGTGCCATTGATAATGTAATGTCAAACAGGGTAATTAACTGCAAGACTGCTAAGGAGATATGGGATGCTCTGGAAACAAGGTGTTAGGGAACCGACACAATTAAGAAGAACAGGAAGACAATACTCACTCAAGAGTATGAACACTTTGACTCAAAGGCTAATGAGTCATTGACTGATTTATATGATAGATTTGTCAAACTCTTGAATGATCTGTCACTGGTTAATAAGGAGTATGACCTTGAAGATTCAAACCTTAAATTCCTGTTAGCTCTTCCTGAATATCGGGATTTGAAGGCAACAACAATAAGAGACAATTACAATCTTGATGAAACAACTCTTGATGAAACAACTCTTGATGAAATTTATGGAATGCTCAAGACTCATGAACTTGAGATGGAACAAAGAAGCAAGAGGAAAGGAGGAAAGTCAAGGACAGTTGCTCTTAAGGCTGAAGAAGAATCCCCCAAGGCAGCTACCTCAAGGAAAGACAAGGGTAAAGCTCTTTTCACAAAATCTAATACTGAGTCATCAAGTTCTGAAAGTGATGATGACTCAAATTCTGAAAGCTTGCCTGAGACTGATGCTGATGAGGAGATGATGAAGCTGTGTGCTCTTATGGTGAAAGGGATCACAAAGATTGCATACAGGAAGTTCAGGAAGGGAAAGAAGTTTTCCAGGAAAGGCATAAGTTCTGATAAGAAGAATTTCAGAAGATCTGAAGGCAGAGGAGGAAAGTCTGATAGAGGAGATTATACCAATGTCAAATGCTATAACTGTGGTGAGAAAGGCCACATATCTCGTGATTGCAAGAAGGTAAAGGGTGACAAAGGCAATACTCTTGTCACAAAGCAGAAAAGCTGGACAGACACCCCAGACTCTGAAAGTGAGGAGAACTATGCGTTGATGGCAAATGCTGATAAAGAAAGTGCTGAGAGCAGTTCTGAAGTTGCTGAAACAAAGGTACCTCAGACTACTTATGTTTTTCATACTGATGATATTAATGAGTTGAGAAGATATCTTAAAACCATGTTTGTTAGTTATAGAGATCAAACTTTAACATGTGAAAGATTAACTTCTGAAAATCTTGCTTTTAAGAAAAGAAATGATTTCTTAGAAAAAGAGTTAGTTATGTTCCATCAAACTCAGAAGGATAGAGATGATGCCTTTTATGTTAGGGATGAAGTGCTAAAAATGAATGAATCTCTAAAAACTGAGTTAGAAAAGGAAAGAAAGATAATCAAGACTTGGACTAACTCTGGCAGAACAACTCAAAATTTGTTAAGTAGCGAAAATTGGAAAGAGGGCTTAGGTTATGGAGAGGATAAGAATGATAAAGGAACTGTAGAAATTAAGCCTGTTGTTAAGCAAAAGCCAAAGTTAAAACCTGTTAAGTTTGTAACTGTAAAGTCTGATAATGATAAATCAGAAGTTAGAGAGGGATTAACTTCTGACAAACTAAAACAGGAAAAGACAGCTGAAGTAAACATAGGCTTAATGACTAAGAAACAGCTTAAGCATAAGCTGAAAGATGTTAAGAATATAAACAAGGTAAAATCACCTAGGAAAAATAGGAATGGAAAGGAAGGTGTGAATAAAAGCAATGATTATAAACCTGTTCCTGATGCTCCTAGGAAAACATGTCATAACTGTGGAAGTTCTAACCATCTGGCTTCTTTTTGCAGGAAGAATAAGAACATTAACTCCTTACCTTCAAAATCAGGAGTTAAGAGTCAGTCTGTTAGATATAAACCACAGAATCCTTGTTTTTATTGTGGTAGTTTATGGCATTCCATTTATACTTGTAAGGAATATCATAGCTTGTACTATGATTATTATCAATTAAAACCTTCTTTGAAGAAAGTTTCCATTGTTCCTTCTAGTGTAAATTCTGATTCAAAGTCTGATAGTGTAAGTTCTGATAAGAAAAATGTTAACATAAACTCTGATGCTAAATCCGCTGCAAATGTTAACAAACTTGATAAGGCCAAAGGATCCAAGCAAGTCTGGGTCCTTAAAACTAATCATTAGTGGTCTTTGTGATTGCAGGGCAACAGGAAAAATATTCTAGTTCTGGACAGTGGATGTTCAGGACATATGACTGGAAATAAAGCCCTGCTATCAGACTTTGTGGAGAAAGCTGGCCCAAGTGTTTCTTATGGAGATGGCAAGATTGGAAAAACATTGGGATATGGCAATATCAATCTTGGGAATGTCATCATTAAAGAAGTAGCTCTGGTCTCAGGACTTAAACACAATCTGCTGAGAATAAGTCAAATCTGTGACAGAGGTTATCATGTTGATTTCTTTGAAGAACACTGTGAAGTTGTGAGTAAATCTAAAGGCAAAAGGATACAGGCGTGGTAACATTTATGAAGCTAAGCTTTCAACAAGTACTGATGGTTCTGCAATCTGTCTGATGAGTAGAGCATCAATTGAAGAAAGTTGGAATTGGCACAAGAAACTCTCTCATTTAAATTTCAACAATATAAATGAGCTGGTCAAGAAAGATCTTGTGAGAGGACTGCCAAAGTCAGTATTTGCTCCTGATGGCCTTTGTGATTCTTGTCAGAAGGCCAAACAGAGAAAATCTTCATTCAAGAGCAAGACTGAATCATCAATTCTTGAGCCTTATCATTTACTACATATTGATCTATTTGGTCCAGTAAATGTCATGTCTATTGCAAAGAAGAAATATGCATTGGTCATAGTGGATGAGTTCACTAGATACACATGGGTGTATTTCTTGCACACAAAAAGTGAAACTGCATCTATCTTGATTGATCATGTCAAACATCTGGATAAATTGGTCAAAGATTCTGTGAAAACCTTAAGGAGTGATAATGGCACTGAGTTCAAGAATTTGATAATGGAAGAGTTCTGCAAAAACCATGGAATAAAGCAGGAATTTTCTGCTCCTGGAACTCCCCAGCAAAATGGAGTTGTTGAAAGGAAGAATAGAACTCTCATTGAAGCTGCACGTACAATGCTTGAAGAAGCAAAGCTTCCAACCTATTTCTGGGCTGAAGCTGTGCAGACTGCTTGTTTTACTCAAAATGCAACCTTCATTAACAAGCAAGAAAAAACACCATATGAGATGGTGAAGAAAAAGAAGCCAAATCTGAAGTACTTTCATGTATTTGGATGCAAGTGTTTTATTCTCAAGACTCATCCTGAAGAGCTATCCAAGTTTGATCTAAAAGCTGATGAAGGAATCTTTGTTGGATATCCACTTTCCACAAAAGCCTTCAGAGTCTATAATTTGAGAACAAAAGTGGTCATGGAATCTATCAATGTCTCCTTTGATGACAAGAAGATTACTGGTCTTGAAGATTTTATTGACCATGATCAGCTGAGATTTGAAAATGAAGACTCAAATTCTGATACTGAAAATCCTGACAGTCTAAGTCCTGATATTGTAAACTCTGATGGATTAAACTCTGATGTTATTGAAACTGTGGTGACTACGCCAAAGGAAGATGCACATATGCAGGGGGGGCATACTCAAGATCTTACTACATCTCAAGAAATATCAGAACATACATCTGACTCTTCAAGTTCTGATTTGTCAAGTTCTGATAGTGCTGAAAATCTGAATTCTGAAGAATCCAACCCAGAGAGCATAGTTTCAGGGGGAGCATCAGAAAATGAAAATGAAGACAGCATGGATCATGGGGAGCATCCAGTTCTAGAGAAAACCTTCCATCTATAAGGAAGTAGACTAAATCACATACACCTGATTTGATAATTGGAAATCCTGATGCAGGTGTCAGAACTAGAACAGGTACTTCAAACGAATGTCTTTACAATTCTTTTCTCTCTCAGACTGAGCCAAAGAAAGTGGAAGAAGCTCTTCAAGATGCTAATTGGGTGCAAGCAATGCAGGAAGAGTTAAATAAATTTGAAAGAAACAAAGTCTGGACCCTAGTGCCAAGACCAAAGAATAGATCTGTTGTTGGTACAAAGTGGGTATTCAGAAACAAAACTGACAGTGATGGCATAATTACAAGGAATAAGACAAGGCTGATTGCAAAAGGATATTCTCAATAGGAGGGAATTGATTATGATGAAATATTTGCACCAGTTGCTAGGTTAGAAGCCATAAGAATATTTTTGGCTTATGCTGCTCACAAAACGTTTACTGTCTTTCAAATGGATGTGAAAAGTGCTTTTCTCAATGGAGAATTAGAGGAGGAAGTATATGTTGAACAACCTCCAGGCTTTGTAGATTCCAAACATCCAGATTATGTCTACAGGCTTGATAAAGCACTTTATGGACTTAAGCAAGCTCCTAGAGCATGGTATGAGACTTTAGCTCAGTTTCTTCTGGAAAGTGGATTCAACAGAGGAACAATAGACAAAACACTGTTCTACCTCAACCATGGAAAGGACTTACTTCTGGTCCAGATTTATGTTGATGATATCATTTTTGGGTCTACAAATGACAGACTTTGCAAGAAGTTTGCCAAACTGATACAGTCAAGGTATCAGATGAGTATGATGGGGGAACTTAGCTATTTTCTGGGCCTTCAAGTCAAGCAGAATGAAGAAGGCACTTTTATTTATCAAACTAAGTACACCAGAAACTTGCTGAAGAAATTTGGAATGCAAGATTGTTCAAGTGCATCCACTCCCTTGGCCACTGCAACAAAACTGGATAAGGATACTAGTAAATCAGTAGATATTACTGATTACAGAGGTATGATTGGCTCTCTACTCTATCTAACTGCTAGTAGACCTGATATCATATATGCTACCTGTGTAATATCCCGTAATTTTTTTAGAATTCGATTAATAATAGAATAATAGAAAAAAGTATTAAAATTTGATTAAGATTAGGATTTAAAATTGAATTAGAATAACATGCCTAAAATTTGGATCAGATTTTAATATGGATAACTTGTAGGTTAAGATATAGGGTTTTGTCTCGTTATAAATACACCCTATTTGTCTTCCCCGCCTTAATTAATAAAATTCGTAGGGCTCTTCTCAGCAAAAATCAGTAGTCTTGTAAAATTCGTAGAAAATTCATCGTAAGTCAGAATTCAGTGATTCTGGACTTTTCGGAAAGGTCTTTTCGTTATCTTCAGCTTTCGTGTTTCGTATTTTCCAAGAAAATATCATTTAGAGGGTCAAAAAGAGTAAATTCAGATCTGGTCAGGCTTTGAGATAAGTACTTTTTGACTTACTTATATTTTCGGAAAAGTTTTGATACTCTGATTTTCGAATTTCGTATAAGATATAAGAATTTTGTTTCGAACTGTATAAGAAATAAGATACGAGAATCTTTTGAAACCCAGTCTCTACGTTTTCGAACCTGTTCGTAATTTACGCTATAGTTCCGGAACTAGCCTTAGATACCCTTATTAGGCGCACAAGTGTGCAACTTTAGATACCTATTAAGGGCGCGTAATTATTGAACTTTAGATGCCGACCACTGGCAAAGTGTGGTATATGAGAATAAGAATAAGAATTAGATGCCGGCTACTGGCAAAGTGTGGCCGTAGATCAAGACTGTGGTATTTATAAGAATTATCGTTTCGTTCTGTTTTACGCAGTTCTAATCTGTTATAAAAATATGCTCTGTTCTGTTTTAAATTCTGAATTTTAAAATATAAAACTTTGGGTTGGATTTATTTTAGAAAATATTTTACAAAATTATTATTGTTTTGAGGGAAATCGTTTTATTAAAACACCCATTGTTTTCCGGTTAAATAGTTAGTTACTTTGTACTTGCTGGGCTTTGTAACTCACCCCTTTTATATTTCAGGTTTCGTATAAGATTCGAGTTGGAAATCATTGGAGTTCGAGGATCTTAGTATGGGAGTAGATTGACCTTTGGGCTTCCGCTTTTAGCTGCGCTTTTGTAATAGACACCTTTGTAATAGATTTTCGTATTAGTAAATTGTATTTTATATTAGTTTTGATTTAGATTTAATGGTCCTAAAGTACGGGTCGTTACAGTTGGTATTCAGAGCAGGCTGTCTTTCGGAGTGTATTAGGTATGGGACTAGTACATTCCCTAGGATTCGATCTTGTGGACCATAGTTTGACCTTTGGTAGATCAGGGGGTAGATGTGTCTCGAACTTTAGGATTGTTGTGAATTTGGGGACCAAATTCTTTTTAAGGAGGGTAGTATGTAATATCCCGTAATTTTTTTAGAATTCGATTAATAATAGAATAATAGAAAAAAGTATTAAAATTTGATTAAGATTAGGATTTAAAATTGAATTAGAATAACATGCCTAAAATTTGGATCAGATTTTAATATGGATAACTTGTAGGTTAAGATATAGGGTTTTGTCTCGTTATAAATACACCCTATTTGTCTTCCCCGCCTTAATTAATAAAATTCGTAGGGCTCTTCTCAGCAAAAATCAGTAGTCTTGTAAAATTCGTAGAAAATTCATCGTAAGTCAGAATTCAGTGATTCTGGACTTTTCGGAAAGGTCTTTTCGTTATCTTCAGCTTTCGTGTTTCGTATTTTCCAAGAAAATATCATTTAGAGGGTCAAAAAGAGTAAATTCAGATCTGGTCAGGCTTTGAGGTAAGTACTTTTTGACTTACTTATATTTTCGGAAAAGTTTTGATACTCTGATTTTCGAATTTCGTATAAGATATAAGAATTTTGTTTCGAACTGTATAAGAAATAAGATACGAGAATCTTTTGAAACCCAGTCTCTACGTTTTCGAACCTGTTCGTAATTTACGCTATAGTTCCGGAACTAGCCTTAGATACCCTTATTAGGCGCACAAGTGTGCAACTTTAGATACCTATTAAGGGCGCGTAATTATTGAACTTTAGATGCCGACCACTGGCAAAGTGTGGTATATGAGAATAAGAATAAGAATTAGATGCCGGCTACTGGCAAAGTGTGGCCGTAGATCAAGACTGTGGTATTTATAAGAATTATCGTTTCGTTCTGTTTTACGCAGTTCTAATCTGTTATAAAAATATGCTCTGTTCTGTTTTAAATTCTGAATTTTAAAATATAAAACTTTGGGTTGGATTTATTTTAGAAAATATTTTACAAAATTATTATTGTTTTGAGGGAAATCGTTTTATTAAAACACCCATTGTTTTCCGGTTAAATAGTTAGTTACTTTGTACTTGCTGGGCTTTGTAGCTCACCCCTTTTATATTTCAGGTTTCGTATAAGATTCGAGTTGGAAATCATTGGAGTTCGAGGATCTTAGTATGGGAGTAGATTGACCTTTGGGCTTCCGCTTTTAGCTGCGCTTTTGTAATAGTGACCTCTGTAATAGACTTTTTAATCAAGAAATTGTATTTGCTTTTAGTTTCGATTTTAGAGTTAATGGTCCGGAAGTGCGGGCTGTTACAACCTGTCTTTGTGCAAGATTTCAAGCAAATCCAAGAGAACCTCACTTAACAGCTGTGAAAAGAATTTTCAAGTATCTTAAGGGAACAGCTGATATGGGATTGTGGTATCCTAGAGAATCAGATTTTAAACTAATAGGTTACTCAGATGCAGATTTTGCAGGTTGCAAAATTGACAGGAAAAGAACGAGTGGAAGCTTCCAATTTCTTGGAGGCAGATTGGTTTCTTGGTTCAACAAGAAACAAAAGTCAATTTCCTCATCAACTGCAGAAGCAGAGTATATTGCTGCAGGAAGCTGTTGTGCACAGATTCTTTGGATGAAGAATCAATTACTGGATTATGGGTTAACATATTTCAAAATCCCTATTTACTGTGATAATCAAAGTGCTATTGCTATGACAGGTAATCCAGTTCAACACTCTATGACAAAGCACATCAGCATCAGGTACCACTTCATAAGGGAACATGTGGATGAAGGTACAGTGGAATTGCACTTTGTTCCAACAGATCAACAACTAGCAGATATCTTCACAACACCATTGTGTGAAGCCACTTTTACAAGATTGGTAAATGAACTTGGAATGGTTTCAGGTTCTTTCTCTAAATCTGCTTAGTTTTGCTCTGTTATATCAGACTTTATGATCAGTATTTACAGAATTTAATCTCTTTGTGTATTCTGTGCTTAATTGACAAATGTGTTTAAGTACTGACTGTTGTCTGATATATGGTTCTAAACTCTGATAATTGATATGTCTGTTTAAGTAACTATTCAATCTTATGAAGATAATTGTGCTAGATACTGACCCAGTAGTCTTCAATAAATAAGGGATCCCATGTAAGAAGTAATTATTTCTGTGGAAATCTATTGACACAAGCAAATTCTGATAATTGAGCTTAGTTGAGTTTACTTTTTCTATCTTATTACTAAGTCACAAATTAGAATAATGTTACTCATCTGTTAAGTTCTGATACTAGTAAATCTGCTGAATGCACTAAGTGCTGATAAACCTCACTTATCAAAAGAAAAAGCAAAAGGATCAAAGAATAAAATTAGGTACTCCTTTGAGATCTAGAGTAAAAATGTGGAAGGGACGACCCAAGTGCATTGCTGGTATTAAGTAAATATGCATTAGAAAAGAAAAATATTTTCTTGGTGACTTTTCACACTCTATGATTACTGGAGAAATACTCTGATAATAACATAAATTCTGATAAGCAGTCGTGACTCACTTACACTGAGAAGCCACTGTGAAATGGAATTTAAAAAGATGCATAAAATTAGCACAAAATAGTTGAGGTGGACTCAAGCATGAACTCATTCAACAGTAGGTTTCAGAATAATGACAGCTCTTTAGCAAAGTTTTAGTTATGCCTTATTTCTAAGATGTACTGAAGTAAATCAGACTTTACTCTGTATCTGACATTTAGCTTCATGCACACACTAATCACTCCATATGAATAATGAAAATTACTGTGGTGATCTATGTTGTTTTCGATGAACAGTCATTGTGTCACATTGCACAAATTCTGAGGACAATTTCTGGATGCATGTTCTGATGATTAATTTCTGAAGAATATAAATCAGAACTTGTTTGCGGACTTACTAAAATAGGCATTCCTTTTTCGAGTTAAGGAATTATGTTCTGATGACTGTTAAGTTCTGATATAAGTCTAAGTTCTGATATTACAGTCTAATTCTTTACTTGACTTATCTGTGGATAAAATTTGATAACAGTCTCGGTTCAAACTAGAATATGTTGAATTGGAAGATTAATAGTCACTATGGTTAGGGTTAGTGGTACTCGTACTTGAACAATCAACTTTTACTTGCTTCTTGTGCGCATTAAACCATGTTTTCTCTTTCCAATGAATGTTTTTCTTTTTCCAAGTTTGGGGAGACGAGGTAGAATTAATTCTACCTGTCAACATTAAATTTCTTTGCGTCTCCTGACATTCTCTTGGCTATATAAGCAACCACTTCCCTTCAGCCTTCTCACCAAATCTTTTCTCACAAACTTACATTCATAATTTTTCTTTCAAAAACACCATGGTCAGATACAACATGTTTTTGAACTACGAAACCTTTAATATGGAGCTAAGTTGTGCTGAGTGGCAGCAGGAATGGCACGTCACTGCCATTCCTGATGAGATATGGGACTCTGTCCCACAGGAGGTACTCATTCGCCTCCTGTTCTTCTATATGGATTACCATCGCCATCTGGAGTGATTGGAGGAGGAAAGGTTGGAAGCTCTCCGCCAGCAAGAGCGAATCATTCGACTCGCCATTCTGTTTGTCGAGAGTAGGATGAAAAAATGATTTATTTTCTTCTTCCTGTTTTTCTTCATCATCAGCCTTGCCCTGCTTCTTGAGCTAGGACTAAGGCTGTTGATGTTAGGTTTAGCAGCTTAGGGAAATCTTGTATAAATTCTGATGTAATTTCAATTTCATGAATGTATTCTCTTGATATATTAATGAAATTTGTTTTTGTTTCAAGATTTTGTCTCTGAGATATTTTGTAATGCATTGATAAATCCTGATAAATATTCATATTTTGATGACCATATAAATTCTGTTTTAATTTAAGTTCTGATTTTACTTTATCAGTACTTACTCATCTGATTTATTTTGGTCATTTTCACTTGATTTATTTTCAGAATATTAATGTTGCAGTGAAAAATAATTAAATAAGTGGGAATGGTTTCAGTTTTGAATTAAAACTGTTTCACCTTGATTAATGGAATATCTGGGTAAGTGGAACGGTTTTTCCTTGAAAAATGGCAAGTGGGTAAGTAATGATTACTGTTTTTTCGAGTCCAGTAACTATCCGTTATTACTGCATGTCTGACAGGTTATTTTCTTCTTCCTGTTTTTCTTCATCATCAGCCTTGCCCTGCTTCTTGAGCTAGGACTAAGGCTGTTGATGTTAGGTTTAACAGCTTAGGGAAATCTTGTATAAATTCTGATGTAATTTCAATTTCATGAATGTATTCTCTTGATATATTAATGAAATTTGTTTTGGTTCAAGATTTTATCTCTGAGATATTTTGTAATGTATTGATAAATCCTGATAAATATTCATATTCTGATGACCATATAAATTCTGTTTTAATTTAAGTTCTGATTTTACTTTATCAGTACTTACTCATCTGATTTATTTTGGTCATTTTCACTTGATTTATTTTCAGAATATTAATGTTGCAGTGAAAAATAATTAAATAAGTGGGAACGGTTTCAATTTTGAATTAAAACTGTTTCACCTTGATTAATGGAATATCTGGGTAAGTGGAACGGTTTTTCCTTGAAAAATGGCAAGTGGGTAAGTAATGATTACTGTTTTTTCGAGTCCAGTAACTATCCGTTATTACTGCATGTCTGACAGGTGTCCAACGGTAACATTTTTTTTCAGAGTATAAGTAAGAGAGAGAGCGGATTTTTTTTAATCTTTTATTTCCTTTCATACTTTTTCTCTACTTGCTTTTACTCTCTTTCTTCTTCTCACGTTGGTTTTTCATACAGACATTTTATCAAACACCTAACAGGCACTCTTAAATCTCAATTTTTCACATGGCACCTAAGGATTTAATCATTGATGGAGCTAAATTTGTTCCAAATAACTATGCTGCAATTCTTGCTCATGCTGCTGCTCCATCTGAATTGCATTTTGTGCAAGATCTTCTTGCACACAGTGAGATTGGGTATGCATTGACCCAGCCTTCAGTCTTTTCGAGCCAACAAGTTCTGACATTTTGGCGGACTGGGCACTTTGATAATGGTGGTACACATGGCACTCCTAGTATTATTTTCGAAGTGGGTGATTCTTCATATGCAGTCACTCCTGGTACAATACGCAGGGCTCTACATCTCCCAGAAGGATGTACCTTTTCAATTCCAGAGGAATCAGCTCTTCAGGAGTTAATGGCCAATTTGGGGTATGAACAGAGTTTGGCAAAGCTTGGACAGTTGAAACGGGATCATATCAGAAGAGAATGGAGCTTCTTCTTCGACTGCATCACTAAAGCTTTTGGGAACAAGTGTTCAAATTTCGATGCTCTTCCTATAATGAGTCAGCACATCGGGTATGCTATTATAAACCAAACTCATTTTGATTTTGCAACTGCTATAATTGGTTTTATTGGGGATAGGATGACAGAGGATAGGAATGTTGTGTACTTTGCTAGATTCTGTCAACTTATATATACTTTTTGTACTAATGAACCTCAATTAGTCAGTTCCTCAACTCCACCTTTTAAGGTTGCAAAACGTTACTTTAATGACCTGATAAATGCGGACACTAAGAAATCAGTGGTTAGACCTTTACAGATTCCTCAATCTGTAAAACAGATCTTAGTAAATGTTGATCCTGATACTTATAGATCTGTTTATTCTGATGTCCAACCAACAACAACCTCCCAAACACCATAACAACCATCAGCACCTACCACCCATTCTACTCAACCAACCCTCAGGCAATATATCAAATCCTATCTCTCCACTTCACAGACAGTTCAACCCTCAACCTCAGTACCTACTGTGAAGCCTTCATCTTCCAAGCCAAAGAGGACAAAGACTGTTCCTCAAACACCTCAAAAGAGAAGGATGATTGCCTTGCGAGATGAATCTGATACTGAGGACCAGGTTCCTTCTTCAGAACCTGTTATTGATGAAGCTGAGAAAGAGACTTCTCAGAAGGATTCTGGAATTGGGGGATCTAGGCTTCTCAAGAGGCTTAGAAGAATGACAGTTCCTGAAACTCCCAAGGAATCCAAATCTACAAAGAGATATAAGAAACAGAGGGCAAATAGGCCAGTTTCAGATGATGAAGAGGAAGCAGCTAAGGAAAGGGATCAGGAATCTCTGGTCTCACAAGAAAAGGAATTTGCTAAAGTCACTTCTTCTCCATCAACTCCATCTCAGGAAGCTGTTTCTGAAAAGGCCAACACACCATCTGTATCTCCTGTTGATCCAGGCATAAGTGCTGATATTGATGTTCAAAACTTGGTTGTGCCTGAAGTAATTCTCTTAGAAGCTCCAACAACAACTAATCCTTCAACAACACCTGTTACTGATGTTGTTCAAACTCCAGAGCTATCTACTACACCTTCTCTGCATCTAGATGCTGATGATCAGAATTTAGGTGAGCATCAGGATATGGCTGTTGATCAGAACTTAGAACCAGATCAGCAATTAGAGGATGCTGAAGCCTCCATTGCTACTCACACTGTTGTTTTATCAGAAGATACTGATTCTATAAGTTCTGATGCTGCAAATGCTGGAGATACTGGTGATGCTGCTCCAAATGCAGATGCTGATGTAGTAGGTCCTTCAGGACATGCTCCTCAACAAATTATTCTTAAATCTGAACTTGTTAAGAAGTTTGTTACTAGAGAAGCACCAGTGCCTTGGAGTGAAACTCCTGCAGGACAGGAGTGGACTAAGGAATGGAACTCAGTTTCCTGTGTTCCAAATGAGAAGCATCTTGCTGAGCACTTGACTAAAGCTGATGAAATGTTAAATTCTGATGATTTCAAAATCCAGCTTAGAGTCACTGCATTGAGTACTAAACATCTACAAGGTCTTCATTCAACTACTCATGCAGAGCTACACAAGATTCAGGAAGAATTTATCAAACAGGAACAAGTTCAAAAGATTGATAAGAAAAAGTTCTTCCAACCTACCTTTGACAGGATTGCTTATATTGAGAAGACTCAAGAGAAACAACAAGCTCAGATCAATGATATTCTGACAAATCAAGCTTCTCAGCAATCTCAACTTACTGAAATCCAAGCCTCAGTGGAATTGCTTGTCTCTCTTCTACTACCTGCTGATGCCAAAAAGGGGGAGAAAGTAATTAAGTCCAAATGCAAGACTGACAAGACACTGAAAGGGAAGGATGATGATCAAGGAAACTCTGGAACGGGTAGAGGTCATAGTCAAGGTAGAGAATTCACATCAAGAAAAGCTGAAATCACAAGTCACATGACAAGTTCTGATACTGGGAAAAGAATTAGTTCTGCTACTGGTAAAAGAATAAGTTCTGATGAACTTTTAGATCTTGATGAAGAAATGTCAAGACAGTTATTTCTTCAGGAAAATCCAGGAATGGACTTGGAGAGTTTAATGGAAGAAGAAGCCAGACTTAAATCAGAGAAAGTCACATCTAAATCTGAAGCTTCTGGTAAAAAGCCACTTCCAAAACTCAAAGGCATTGTTGAAAGGCATATGTCATAGCCTACTCGTTTATTCGAGTATTTAACTCAACTCAAATAAGAATGTAATAAGTAAATAGTGGATCTATCATCAGAGAGATCTCACAAAGTAACATCTGTCAAAGAATAAAGAAACATTGTTCATCTGCAGACTTGAAGATTCACTGGAAGAAGTTCAAGAATTTGATCATGCCTCAGTGATATAAATCAAGATCGTGGATTTAATCAAGTGACAGAGATCTCGTCAGGGTATCATTTATTACAAGGATTCAATCAGAACAACAAAGTCAAGACATGAAGAAACGTCACGAAAGTTAGTCACTCATGAACCAGACAGTACATCGAGTGTCAGCATTGAAGTGGCGGAATTGATTCATAAGTCTCAGTGACTTTCAGAAGATTGTCAGAAGAATGGATGCTGCTCAGGGTTAGTTATAATTCTCTATTAATTAATTAAGTCATATAATTTAATTATGAAAATAAATTATATCTGCAAAGATTAATTTATTTGATTAATTAAATTAATTGATTAATTAATTCTGAATTAATATTAAGGTTTTTCAGAATTTTAATTGATTAAAATCTGTTTTAATTCTAAAAAGACAACTGATTGTACTAGTATGACAATCGGTATGACAATTGATAGTCATACCGAAAGTCATGCTAATTCAGTTGATTGTCTTGATAGAATTATTATTTAGATTAAAATCACTTATTAATTCAGTAAGACAATTTCATTTGAACTAATATGACAATCGGTATGACAATCAATAGTCATACCGAAAGTCTTGCTAGTTCATTTTAATTGTCTTACTAGCTCTAAAAGATTGTCACACCGAAAGTATTATTGGACAAAGGATTGTCATACCAGTTCATTGATCTCGGCTGTGTTGATTAAAAAGCAGAAGAAGCATCCAATTAACTTACACACATACAGAGAGCAATCAAACAGAAGCCAAGAACAAAAAGAGAACAAGCAGCCAAATATTTCATCTTATCTGCTAATTCAAGATTACAATTTCTAGCTTGTAAAGTTAAATCCAATCAACTAGAAATCACTCTCTTGTTCTTGTGTATCAATCTAGCGGATTAAAATCCCTAGAACTTAATCTCAAATCGCATTTAGCATTTGATCTTTTAATTACAAAAATAGAAAAAGTTCATGTCGAATTTATTCTAGATTTGTAATAATTGATTTGAAATTAATCCCTTGTAACCGATACCGTAGTTGTAACACCTTTCAAGTTTAATAAAAGTTTTATTTAACTTGAATTTTGTTTCACAATTTTATTCCGCATTTTATTCGACTAAACGGTATTGTTTGCATTCAACCCCCCCCTTCTACAAACAAATTGGGACCTAACAATTGGTATCAGAGCCTTCTGATTAACGTACAAATCTAGATCCTAGACTTTTGTGTTTCTTTCACTTCTTGAATTTTTTATTCACTCAAAAAAATTCATAATGACTACACAAAAAGTTGGAACCGTTAAAATTCCACTTTTCGATAAAGAAAATTATGTTATGTGGAAGAAGAAGATGCTACTGTTTTTACAGGTTGCTAATCCCAAATATTTGCAAGTGTTGAAGAAGGGTCCAAAATTCCTATGGTTATGGAACCAGAGGTAATAGAAAATGATGTGGTGATCACCAAAGCGAGAACTTATGTGAAGGATCCTGAGGACTTCTCTCCTGCTGAAATAGAAGAAGCTTCCCTGGATGCTAGCCTTCAATTAATCTTAGTAGATTCCCTTAATCCCCTGATGAATAGACATGTGATGAATTGTAAAGATTCCAAACATATCTGGGAAACTATTGAGATTATTAATGAAGGCACAGAGGAAGTTAGGGAGAACAAACTAGAAATCCTAACCTCTGAATATGAATATTTCAAATCAAATCCAGGAGAAGGAATCACTGAAGTGTTTGAGAGGTACAATGCATTGATCAACAACCTGAACATTAATGGTAAATACTATTCCATCAGGGAGGTCAACAAAAAGTTCCTTTTAACACTGCCAACTCATCTCGAACATAGAATCACTGCCATAAGAGAAGCAAGAGATCTGAGTGAGATTTCTTTGGAAAGGCTCTATGGTGTGTTAAAGACTTATGAGTTGGAGCAGATTCAGCAGAAGGAAGTTTACGGGAAAGGAAGAGTGGTCAGCACGTCTACTGCTCTAGTAGCTGATGAACAACAACAACAACCACAATATCAACAACAATCTCAACAGTCAGATAGAATGGTACAGTCTTCCAAGGTTGAAGATAATGTGATAGTAGCAGAATTTGATTCTCCTACTACAAATCAATCAGGAGATGATTATTATTCCTTGGAAGAACTGGAGCAATTGGAGGATGAGTCAATGGCCCTGATTGTCAAGAGATTCTCAAATGTCAGATTCAAAAGGAATCCCAAGTTTAAGTACAAGTCCAACTACAACAGATTCCAGAAAGGTGGATCTTCATCCTCTAACACCAGCAGTGGTGGGTATAAAACAGGGATGGTTGATCGAAGCACCATTCGATGCTTCAACTGTAATGAGTTGGGACACTTTGCCACAGAATGCAGGAAACCAAAACAAGCTAGGAAGAACTCTTATAATTCTAATCAGAAGAGTAAATCTGAAAGGGCGTATCTGGCAAAGGGAAGAAGCTGGGATGATACTGACAGTGAAGATGAAGAAGTTGGGAATCTTGCTCTCATGGCTAGTAATGCAAGCACCTCATCATCAAGAAAAGAGGTAAAACTTTCTGATGCTGAAATGGTTTATCATCTAAGAGGTAACTTAGATTGTGCTCGTCGTGATAATGAATTGTTAAATCAACAAATCAAAGACCTTGAGAAAGAGGTCAATGAATTAAGACTTATGCACATTAATCAAGATAAACTAAAAGAACAAGTATCTTTTCTAGAGAATAGAGTTGACTGTTATAGACAACTCGAAACTATTCTCAAAGACAAGATCACCGGTCTTGAGGCTAAGGTTAAAGCTTACTTTAATTCTTGTTCGAAGTCCAAAGAGTTTTACAATAAGCAAGCTGTTAATCAAACACATGGAATAGGTTATGATTACAATGCTGCTATTGGAAAATTAGGCATAAACTCCCCTCCTCATGTATGTGCTAAAGGCAGGGAAGTACCACATGTGCTTAAGGGTGTTGATGAACCCCTCTATAAAGAATCAATTGCTGAACCATTTGATGAGACCTCTTTTATTATTCAAGAAGAAATCCGTGCTGAAGATAATGCTAATGGGAAAGCTGTCTCCAAGTCAAGTGTGTCAAAGGTTCCAGTCAAGGTTGTGAAAGCAACTGAGACTAACTCAGACACACATGAGTTGGATAACACAAATGACATGTCTACCATGCATAAGTTGCCTATTGTTAATCCTTCTCATAAAGCATGTGGTGTTCCTGATTGTATGTCTTGTGCTTTTAATCTGTTGTTTGCTTATTTTAATGGTAAGCATGTTTCTAATGATAAGACTACTCCTCGTCAGCATGTGAATAATAGAAAGCATGATAGGTCTAAGACTGCTAGTCCTCCTAAAGCTAGAAAGGAGACATTTGTGCCTAAGCCTAAACAGAAATTTGATAAGGCTGTTTTAAAGGTCAAATGTTCAGTCATTGAGAATGTTGAGAATAGTGAAATTAAGAATGTTGTTTTGCCTGATAAAGGCCAATTTTACAAGTATGCCGGACCCAGCCAAGCTTGGGTTCCGAAGAAGTTCTAATCCATTTGTATTGTAGGGCATTAAACAGGTACAACCGGTAGTGTGGATTCTTGACAGCGGATCGTCAAGACATATGACCGGAGATAGAGCCCTGCTATCAAATGTGGTTGAGAAAGCTGGCCCAGTGGTTACCTTTGGAGATAACAGCAAAGGTTTAACGGAGGGATATGGCTGTTTGCAAGCTGGAAATGTTATCATTGAAAATGTATATGTTGTGCAAGGACTTGAACACAATCTGCTTAGCATTAGTCAGTTCTGTGATAACGGCTACAATGTTTTATTCGACAAGCTGAAGTGTCAGATTCTGCACAAGAAAAGTGAAAAACCCTCCTTAATGGGAATCCGGAAAGGAAATCTGTTCGTAGCTGACATGAACTCTGGAAGCAATCTTGAAGTCAATTGTTTCTATGCAAAGGCATCGTCAGATGAGAGTTGGCTATGGCACAAGAGACTTTCCCATCTCAATTTCAAAACAATGAATTCTCTTGTCAAAAGAGAATTGGTAAGAGGTCTGCCTCAGCTGGAATTCTCTCCAGAAGGACTATGTGAGGCTTGCCAGAAAGGAAAGTCAAAGAAAGCAAGTCACAAAGGCACTGACACATCTTCCATAACTGGTGTTCTGCAATTGTTGCACATGGATTTATTTGGTCCAGTTAATATCCTTTCTATGTCAAAGAAGTGTTACTGTCTTGTGATAGTTGATGACTATTCCAAGTATACGTGGGTTTTATTTCTTCACTCTAAGGATGAAACACCACAAGTTGTGATTGATCATATCAAGATGATTGAGTTAGATTCTAACGTCCCTGTTAGAGCAATAAGGTCAGATAATGGGACAAAATTCAAGAATACACTTCTCAATGGATTCTGTACAGACAAAGGGATTACCAGACAATTTTCAGCTCCTAGAACCCCTCAGCAAAATAGAGTGGTAGAAAGGAAGAATCGTACATTGATTGAAGCTGCAAGAACGATGTTAAATGAATCAGGTCTTCCAATGTACTTTTGGGCTGAAGCTGTCAATACTGCATGTTATACTCAGAATCGAACTCTAATCAACAAAGACTTCATGAAAACTCCTTATGAGATTTTGAATGAACAGAAACCTTCTATCAAATACTTTCATGTATTTGGTGCCAGATGTTTCGTGCTCAAGGATGGAGATGATCGTCGTGGTAAGTTCGAGGCAAAGGCATATGAGGGTATTTTTGTTGGATATGGAAGAAGATCATATAGAGTGTATATCATTGATCAACACAAAGTAACTGAAAGTGTCAATGTTACATTTGATGACACTAAACTCCCTAGTATCCAAACTGAAGATCCTTCTGAGAAACTGAAGTTTGATGATACGTCAGATTCAGAATCAGAACATGGTCAAGAACCTGAGGTTGTTGCTGGTGAAGAACCTGTTAATCCTAATGATACTCAAGGTAATAGTGATGGAAACTTTGGCAACAATGGAGATACCACTGCTACTGACGGAGAATCTTCAAGTCAACATGGCAACAACTCAGGGGGAGATGCTGAAGGATCATCTAGTAGGACACAACATCACAATGAATTTCAAGGCGAATCATCAAGATCAAATCTTCCAAGACAGATTGTCTGGAATAAAGCTCACCCTTTTGAGTTGATTATTGGTGATCCAGATGTTGGAGTCAGAACTAGACGTGCTACTCAAAATGAGTGTCTGTTCTCAGGATTTCTTTCTGAGATGGAACCTAAGAAAATTGAAGAAGCACTGACTGATCCAGATTGGGTGATTGCTATGCAAGATGAACTCAATCAGTTTGAAAGTCAACAAGTCTGGAAACTGGTACCTAGGCCTGTACACAAGAAAGCTGTTGGTACTAGGTGGGTATTCAGGAATAAACTAGATGAAGATGGTGTGGTTACAAGAAACAAGGCAAGACTGGTAGCTAAAGGTTATTCTCAAGCTGAAGGCATTGATTATGATGAAACCTATGCTCCAGTGGCTAGACTTGAGGCCATCTGGATATTTCTGGCATTCGCAGCATTTTCAAACTTTAAAGTTTATCAAATGGATGTCAAGAGCGCCTTTCTGAATGGAAAGCTGGATGAAGAGGTATATGTAGAGCAACCTCCTGGTTTTGAAGATCCAGATCATTTGGATTTTGTCTTCTTTCTTTTCAAGGCTATCTATGGGCTAAAACAGTCTCCAAGAAAATGGTATGACACTCTCTCTGAATTTCTTATTGAAAATAGCTTTATTAGAGGTGTCATAGACAAAACTCTCTTTTCTAAAAAACATAAGAATGATACTATATTAGTCCAAGTCTATGTGGATGATATAATATTTGGGTCTACTAATGATAATCTCTGTAAGAGATTTGCTAAGTTAATGCACAGCAAGTTTGAAATGAGCATGATGGGAGAGCTGAAGTTCTTTCTTGGATTACAAGTAAATCAAAGGTTAGATGGAACATTTATTTGTCAATCCAAGTATCTCAAGGAACTCCTCAAAAAGTACAATCTAGAGGATTCTGCATCAGCAAGGACTCCATCAACTACAGCTGTCAAGCTTGGACCATGTGAAAACTCCATTAAGGTAGATGTCACAAGCTACAGAGGTATGATTGGCTCGTTACTCTATCTTACTGCAAGTAGACCAGATATTATGTATGCTACATGTTTATGTGCAAGGTTCCAAGCAGATCCTAGAGATATTCATCTCGTTGCTGTTAAACGAATCTTAAGATATCTTAAGGGAACACCAAATCTAGGTATTTGGTACCCTAAAGAATCTGGTTTTAACCTTGTCGGATATACAGATTCAGATTATGCAGGAAGTGTTGTTGATAGGAAAAGCACCTCAGGAAGTTGTCAATTCCTAGGAAGCAGGCTAGTCTCATGGTACAGCAAGAAACAGCAAACAGTTTCCAACTCAACGGCCGAGGCTGAATATATTGCTGCTGGAAGCTGCTGTGCTCAGATCTTGTGGATTAGGAACCAACTACGAGACTATGGCTCTGTATTGAACAAGATTCCTATTTTATGTGACAACACAAGTGCAATAGCCATCACCAACAACCCTGTGCAGCACTCGAGGACAAAGCACATTGACATCAGGTATCATTTTATTAGAGAGCACGTCATGAATGGTACTGTTGAACTATTTTTTATTCCAACAGAAGAATAAATAGCAGATATTTTCACTAAACCACTTGACGAATCCACATTTACCAGATTAGTTGGTAAATTGGGCATGTTGAATAGTTTTAGTGATTAATTTAGTTAATATCTGGGATCTGTTCTTGAATGAATTTACAAATGAATTTTTCATAAATGAAAAATTCATTTGCAAATTTATTTTATCATTTTATCATATTTCTTGCTTATTTCTATGTAATATATATTATCTTATCTATTTTTATTTTCCCTACTTGTTAATTTAAAATACCTCAGAATATTTTATTTCCTCTAAAAATATTTTTCTATGAATTTTATTTGCTAAAATTCAATAGAAATCTATTTTTGGAATAAAAATAATAAATTCTGATATATTGTCTTTGTTTCTGTAAAAATTATAAGTTTTTATTTCAGTTTTACTATTTTGTAATATAGTTTCAGTACATATATAGTAGTCTGTTCCTTTTATTTTATTTTCTACTGCAATGACAATCGGCAAGACAATTGAATTGTCTTGTTGAAAGTCATTTCAGTATATGTTTGTATATGTTTGAATATGTCGGTATAGTTTATACTGGCAAGACAATCGGTATGACTATCGATTGTCTTGCCAGTTATAAACATTATATTTATATTTCATTTTATTATTATACTGGTATGACAATCGGTATGACAATCCCGGATTGTCATACCAGCTGTAATATAAAAGCGTGTGTGTGTATTGTTTTAAACCATTTCAACAGTTAATCACTTCTGAAAAAAAAAATTCGAACAGTTTTTTTTTCTTTCTCTCTTCACTTTCTCTCTTCTCTCTCTTCGAACCAAATCAATAGAACTGCTCTTTCCTTGCTCGAGTTTTTACTCAGCAAACTGATTCATCACTTTGTGATATATACATACAAGTATATATATACAGAGGTGCTGTTGAATTTTTATTAAAAAAAAATAAAAATCAGTTTGCCCCTTCAAATTCAATTTGTGTTTGTTGATTTTGAACTTTTTATTTTTATTTTCAATTTCTGATTTGTGTCTTTTGGTTTGTCTAAACTGTGTTTGTGAGTTAGGAATTTTAACGAGATACATTTCTGTCTAAATTTTTCGATTATAATTAATTTAATTCGAATTATTAAATTAATTTAATTAATTCGAATTTTCTTAATATTATTCTTAAAATTCTGAAAAGCGTGTGTCTTATTATTATTTTAAATGGCTCTCAATTTCCAAATTGTCGCGCATAATCAAGTTGGTTATTTTAATCCGGAAAAATGTGATGTTGAAAAATTTAAGCCATGGATTAGATTTTTAAATGACCATTCGATTGTTAGCTTTGCTATTAAATCAAATATGATTTTAAACGTCGATCTACTTAGACTGATTTGCACAACTTCTACTGTGGCCGATGATTCAAAATCTTTTTCATTCACCGTCGCAAACACACAGTATGTAGTTGATGAAACAGTCGTCAATCGTGCGTTAAATTTTCCACTAGACAATTTCTGTAATTTACCCTCTGAAAATGATATCACAAATTTTTTCAATGCTATTCACTATCAGGGGGTGATCAATTTAACCAAACTTTCTAAATCAAATTTGGTGTCTGAATGGGATATTTTCTTCGATACACTTTCCAAAGTGTTTGCCAACTGCACAAAATCCAATTTTCATAACATCACTTCCACTCTGCAGTATATTGGTCTTGCGGTTGTTTTCAATCAAAGGATCAATTTTGGCAAACTACTTTTTCCCATTCTCTTGAGACGTCTAACTTCTGCTTTACGTGATCATTCTACAAATCGTAGAGTATCATGTTACTATGCTCGTTTTCTCATGCTTATAGCAGATCATCTACTCACCCCTGAACACAAAGCCCATTTTGCTAACTCTGCGGTAACCGAACCCCCTCCAGTTAGCAAAAAGATTTACACTCGCCAAGACATAACCTTCAAATTTATGCAAGTTCCAGTACTTGTATCTGCTTTCATGGCCAATTATATTCCCTTACCTATTTTCAATCTTCCCGGCCATGAACAGCAACCTCAACCTCCAGTGGTTCAAGCCACCCAGGCTCTTCCATTACAGGTAGTAATTCCTCACTCTCACTCTCTTCCTACTTCTGTTGAAAGACCCCCAGTGGTTGATAGGGCTGACCATGAAGTTGTAGAACCACAGCTTCAATCCCAGGTCATAGAGCCAAACACAGAGTCTCATTCTATCTCAACCTCTCCCCCACTGTCTAAAATGTTACCCAGGAGATTACTAAGAAGTAGTACATTGTTAAATATGAGTGAACCCTCAGCTCTGCCTCCTCCTAAGAAAAGAAGAACATATTCTGAGGCATCTGAAAGCCCATCCTTGTCCTCCCAACAGGACATGGACTTTGAAATGGCCAATGAACAGTTACTAGAGGCATTCTCTCAACAGGATGCATCTATTGAAATTCGCCATAGGGTCATGGCATCTTGTACTGAGTCAAGCACAATTCCATTACTCACAATGGAACCATACACTTCCCCAGATCATACTCAGGACACACAGTGAGGAGTGCACGTAGAGTCGGTTACAGTGCCTGCCATAGTTACGGCAGAAGAGCAGTCACATGCTTCAGAGGGAAAATCTGACTCTCCGCCATCTTTAATAGAGTCATTTTCTCCCCTCCCAGATCCAACACCTCTGGCTCCCTTATGGGATTCTCCACTCGCAGATTTATCTGGAGAAAGTGGAGGGCAACTCGGTCAATCTATCCCTGAAGCAATTCAGACATCTATTCCAAAAGATTTGATAGGTTTGACTGAGGATCGGGACTCGCGAATTCCCATTGCACCACCACTGACCTCTCTTGAAGAGGCTAGGGTGATTTTTAATGCAGGTACAGAAGAACAGCAACTGGAAGACTCCTCACGAGCAATTATATTGAGAGAAACACATGCACGTGAGATGAGTGAACCAAACACGAGTGAAATTCAGGTGAGAGCACACACAGACACTGATACTGTAAACCTGTTAGCTCAGATTGCTGCCCTAAAAGAAGAACTTGCTAAAAGCCAAGCTGAAGCTCAAGCATTCAAAGCACAAGTGGTTGAACGGTCTTCTTCTTCCACCTCTGTCAACAATCAGCTTGCAATCATAAGGAATGACATCTCAGATCTAAAGACCACTGTAATACCAAAGCTCAATTCTATTCAGGACACTCCAAATTTATCAGCTGATGACATATCCAACTTCTGCTCTCTACATACAAGAATGACTTCTCTTGAAGACCTCGTTGAGATGAATCATTCACTGGACTCCTCAAGATTTCTAAAGATAGAGACGGGCATGGAACATCTCAATGAAGGGATGAAGCACCTATATTACATGATCAAGAATTCTCATTGCCCTAATAAAGAACAAAGAGCTTATTTTGAAGGACCGTCTGGTGGAGGATCAGGCTTTGGAGGTGATGGAGGTTCCAAAGGAAAGTCAGTAGAGGATCCCTCAACTAAGGGGGAGAAGAAAGGGAGTAGTGCCAAAGGAAAGGAAAAAGATACCTCTGCTGGAAACAAAGGAAAGGCTGATGATGTCTACTACAGTGGAGAACAGGATGACTTTGACATTTTTGACATTCCCACTGAACCAGTTCAGGAAGATAAAGATGGGTTATTTGAAGCTGAAGAGGAAAGTGATTTTGAAGATTGGGAAGAGGAAGATACAGTGGATCCTAGGTTTGAGAAAGAATTTCAGAAAGAGCAGTCAGAGATGCTAAGAAAAGAAGCTGAACTCAAGAAGGTCTCTCAGATCATTCACAGGAGGAAAGACATTCAAAGAACAGAAACTCTTCAAAAGCAACGTCTTCATGACATTAAGGCTCAAGAAAGGAGAAGAGATGTCAGACTAAAGATTGGTGAAAAATGGGATGAAGCTAGGAGAGTACTCGATATGCCTCAGCTATGCACTAACAATGATAGGCAGTTCTTACATCTTCTTGACAAGCTGGAAATCTCAAATCCTAACAATGACATGTACATGAATGCTATCAAGACTGAAGTCTCAAGGATCACAGCTGCTTTTGATAGATCCCTAAATGAGATGAGCATTTTTGTATATTGTCAGAGTGAAGGATCATTCAAGGTGTCACTTCATCTATTTGAGAATCGTTCTTTGTCAGAGATTTGGATTCTTTTAAACAAAGTCAAAAGAAGCTCAGAATTGAATGAAGTTCTTCGAGAAAGGCTTAAAGAGTTTGCCAGCAGGGCTAGTCCTCAAGTGGTCAACAATCCTCATCAGGTGAGATTCTTTAAGTCTGATTGTCTTCAAATCTGTCAGCTAGATGTACAATCTCTTAAAGACTACTCAGCTAAGCATCTGGTCTGGATGGAACATCATTTGAGAACTGCTGGATATTCATCCATGTTGAAGACTCAAGCTGCTGACTTGATTCAAGCTTATTGTGAAAAGAATGTTAAAAGGTACAATCAACTCAAGAATAAGCTGAAGTCAGTTGGAGTTCAACCAGTCAGACCAGCAAGCTTCACTTCAGAAAAGGATCGTGTCTTTGACAAGGAATTGCTTCAAGATTTAGAAGAAGGTGAAGTCAGAAGAGAAGACAACTGAAGTCAATTAGCTCAAAACTCAATGTAATATGATTAGAGCTTTATGAATCAAGATAGTCTAATGTAGTTATATGTTCAGGCTAGAGGAACATCTATCTTGTATTCACTTGTAAATTTCATTTGGAATCTGGAAAATGTTAAATATAATCCAGAACTTTTCTGCTATTTACTTTACATTACTGTTTATATCTTTTTCTTATTTGTTAGTTGAGTTATCCTCTAGGTATTTGTTGTTATTGTCTAACAAGCAAATAGGGGGAGATTGAAAGGCATATGTCATAGCCTACTCGTTTATTCGAGTATTTAACTCAACTCAAATAAGAATGTAATAAGTAAATAGTGGATCTATCATCAGAGAGATCTCACAAAGTAACATATGTCAAAGAATAAAGAAACATTGTTCATCTGCAGACTTGAAGATTCACTGGAAGAAGTTCAAGAATTTGATCATGCCTCAGTGATATAAATCAAGATCGTGGATTTAATCAAGTGACAGAGATCTCGTCAGGGTATCATTTATTACAAGGATTCAATCAGAACAACAAAGTCAAGACATGAAGAAACGTCACGAAAGTTAGTCACTCATGAACCAGACAGTACATCGAGTGTCAGCATTGAAGTGGCGGAATTGATTCATAAGTCTCAGTGACTTTCAGAAGATTGTCAGAAGAATGGATGCTGCTCAGGGTTAGTATTAATTCTCTATTAATTAATTAAGTCATATAATTTAATTATGAAAATAAATTATATCTGCAAAGATTAATTTATTTGATTAATTAAATTAATTGATTAATTAATTCTGAATTAATATTAAGGTTTTTCAGAATTTTAATTGATTAAAATCTGTTTTAATTCTAAAAAGACAACTGATTGTACTAGTATGACAATCGGTATGACAATTGATAGTCATACCGAAAGTCATGCTAATTCAGTTGATTGTCTTGATAGAATTATTATTTAGATTAAAATCACTTATTAATTCAGTAAGACAATTTCATTTGAACTAATATGACAATCGGTATGACAATCAATAGTCATACCGAAAGTCTTGCTAGTTCATTTTAATTGTCTTGCTAGCTCTAAAAGATTGTCACGCCGAAAGTATTATTGGACAAAGGATTGTCATACCAGTTCATTGATCTCGGCTGTGTTGATTAAAAAGCAGAAGAAGCATCCAATTAACTTACACACATACAGAGAGCAATCAAACAGAAGCCAAGAACAAAAAGAGAACAAGCAGCCAAATATTTCATCTTATCTGCTAATTCAAGATTACAATTTCTAGCTTGTAAAGTTAAATCCAATCAACTAGAAATCACTCTCTTGTTCTTGTGTATCAATCTAGCGGATTAAAATCCCTAGAACTTAATCTCAAATCGCATTTAGCATTTGATCTTTTAATTACAAAAATAGAAAAAGTTCATGTCGAATTTATTCTAGATTTGTAATAATTGATTTGAGATTAATCCCTTGTAACCGATACCGTAGTTGTAACACCTTTCAAGTTTAATAAAAGTTTTATTTAACTTGAATTTTGTTTCACAATTTTATTCCGCATTTTATTCGACTAAACGGTATTGTTTGCATTCAACCCCCCCTTCTACAAACAAATTGGGACCTAACAATTGTGATCAAAGAAAGGACACATACTGAAGCAACATTGGCTAAATCACAATCGCAGATAGATCCAAGATCCAAGGGTAAAGAAAAGGTTGGTGAACCTATCAAGATTTATGTGCCTCCTGAGGATGAAGAAATTACTGATGAAAAGGATGATCTTGCTCTGACTTCAAGAAAAGTTTTTAAAACAACCTCTGACATGGCTAAAGTTGTTCAGAGTCAAGAGACAGTAAGTTCTGATATTTCGAAGAAGCAAGTAACCTCTGACATAGCTCAAGTTAACTTGATATCAGAAGATAGACCAAAGACATTCCTACCAGGATTCACTAAAGCAAAACAGACTCAACCTTTGAAGACTACTGCAAGTGGTTTTGAAGCTAGAGTAGTTACTGGAAAGGAAGCAAGAGATAAAACTAGATTGGGAAGTGCTGATGAAAGGAGAATACAGAACACTACCAATGATCCAACTTCCTTGAGTGAACCAGGTATTGGAGCAACTCCCGAGAGATTGAATCAACTGGAATCTGTACAAATGGTTACCATACTTACTTGAAAGAACACATCTTGTTGTACTTCATGACAGATGGTAGGGTTTATCATATAAGGCAAAATGCCATTCCATTGAAGTATTTTGAAGAATTGGAGCATGTACTATTCTTACTTCAAGTGGATGACAGATTGACAGGAACTGCTACAAACTATTTGAAGGATCAGATTCAGAGACAGAAAAGGCTTTATTCTGTTAAGTCTGACAGCACATATGTTCCAAAGTACAGAGATCACAAGGGTGATATAGTTGAAATGAAGCCCAATTCTGCTCAAATTATAACTACCTTTCTAGGTTACAGGGCTGTGGAATTCAATCTTGAGTCTGATAAAGCTTATTTGATCAGACTGGATCAGGATATAAGAAAAGCAAAGATTAATGATCTCAGGACTGCAATCTTTCAAATTGGTGAAGATACAGCAGAGCTTAAAGATGCTAAAAGGAGGATGATTGATGAACTTAGATATGCTGAGAGATGTTTGTTGAAGAACTATCTCAGAACAACTCATGACATCAGAGAGATCAGAAGATGAAGCCAAGTTGAAGAACTACAACTGCTTAAATTCTGATATTTGTACAGACTGAAGTTGTTATCAGAAGTTAAATATTGGTAAAGCTTTAAGGACTGTAAGTTGTAGTTATCTAGTCTAATTCTCATGCATTTGTACTTAATTTTTTTGACATCATCAAATATCTGTTAAACTTGTATATTATGCTAATTTACAAGTTGGGGAGATTGTTAGATATATTTGATAATGTCATGACTAATATGATTTATGTTTAGTTTTCAGATCTTACTTAACAGGACAAATCAATACTTATACTGGAAGTCAGGACTTAAGGATATCAGTACTTATATTATCAGGAGATAATCATCAGAAGTTGGATATCAGAACTTAAGTGCTGAAGGACGATCAGATAAGGACAGTAGCTGATTAAAGGAAAGAAGATCGAGATAAACATAAGAAGAGATATGCATGAAGAAGGAGTTCCGTGAAGAATGGAATATTTGGAAGAAAAGATATCTGATTGATATATTTTAGGAAGCAGAATTATATTCCATATCAATTAGCGATTATCTTGTAACTGTGTAGTATATAAACACAGACATAGGGTTTACACTATAAGTGTTATCATATTCGAGAATATTATTTATTGTAACCTTAGCAGCTCTCGTGATATTTGTTCATCACTGAGAGGTAACAGTTTCATACTGTAACAGAGTTTATTGTTTCAATAAAGTTTGTTTTCTGTTACTTAAGATATTAAAGTTCGATTTGATTGTATTTTACATTGTATTCACCCCCTCTACAGTGTGTGTGACCTAACAATTTAATATATATATTTTTTAAATTATACCTTGTTTGTGACGTGTCTTCCATGATGCAAAGTAACTTGTACTTTTAGATTTGAAAATAATAATATATTTTTAGTTTACACCGGTATTTATGAATTTATGATTATGCCTCCTGAGTCAGAACCTGTCGCTTAAATGCGGTTTACCTTGGTTCACGTGGTTTGCAGGCTATTGCGTGAGCCCGTAGGGTTTACCCAGTGCGCACCCAAAGGGTAGCGGCTGCGGGTTACCTACGATAAAAAAAAATTATAAGATAAATACTGAAATTATAGCAAAACAAATTGGGGAAATACTATTTTCATAGCTGACTTTTAATTTCTAGAACAAACAAAATATGAAAAGATAAAATTGTCCCCATGCATACACAATAATAGCAAAAGAAAAAAAAACAATGTGAGGGATAATTACATTTTTTCATGGTTTTTCAACTTTGAAAATAAAATGTTTGCTATGAAAAGAACATTTCCCAACAAATTGCTATATTATCACCTAATTATTAAAGGAGTCAATATTCGAATGACTGTAAATTTAAATAAATAAATTTACTCGCATGAAACAGGTCAGTGATAAAAGTTAGACGAGGCAATGAAATGAGAGGGGCACAAATAATAACCAACATAATACCGTTGGAATATTTAAGTGTCGGCTAAAAATAATATCGTTGGAATACACTTGATGCTGGAACTTGGAAGGGGCCGACTCTAATAATACAGTTTGCATTATTTGTAGGCGGATCTCAGTCTCGTCTGGCAGAGACATGTTACGCCATATTATATCTTTTCATCAGAATTAGTATATTTAGTATAAATACACCAAGTTTATATTTTTAGCATATCGCGCGTATTTATCGTGCTATCTATAATATTATTGAAATTAGCTTGCTCCGCATCACAACGAAACACTATTATGTTATACAAACAGTTTGTTCTGAACCGCCTACTCTCAAACTATTCACATTTCATACTTCCTTTAGGGAACACTGGCCCCAGGATAGCTGCTTGTATCGTTTTCAGTACAATTTTGAATGACATCTGAAAATTAGGAAATAAATAATATTCGAGAATAAGGAAAAAAAAAATTCTGGATGACTTAAGTGTACTATATTTATTATCAAATTACTTACTTTTCTAGTTTAAAGACACGTAAAATATATAATACATAAATATTTAATAATGAATGACTAAATTACTTGCTGTATTTGTGGAGACCTCAAGAAATATATGTAATTTTAACCTTAGGATTCTTCTTCTCATAATAATTATACTCTTATTTCAGTCACAAAACTACACTTCAGGTTAAATACATCACATAAATTTTGTTCAAGTAAAGTCATAAAATATATTTACTTTTACCAAATACTAAAACCAATTCTCTATCCTTCATAATCTCTCCTCCCAAAATATTCCTTTGGCCAATTTTGTAAAACCAATATGGTACTGAACATAAATATATTATCCCATATTAGTTTTTTCTATCCTCATCATTTCACCTTTTACTCTTTATAACTTATAAATAGTTTATTTTGACATGCAAAGAAGAATAAAAAGATCACCATTGTTATTTCTCCTTACAATTGACAACAAGCAGTCTGTACACAAGAATATGTAATATTCAGTAGAGACCTAATGGTACATTTGACTTGCAACTACCAATGGAATGGCAATCAGGCCATTGCTTAAATTACTGTTCATGATTCCAGTGCATGTCCATGACCTCTCACCGAAACAAATTCAAACACAATCAAATACTCTAACCATGTTCAATGGGCCTGCAGATTAAACTCTGCACTGTCATCTCAAAGTTAAATCAAATTTCAGTCATTTTCGAAGCGCCTGAAGACTAAACTGCATTTTCATCTCAAATTTAATGTAAACTTACTAATACAGGGTGAGACTGAATGGCAGTCTGTACGTAATCTAACCCTGTCCATGTTGCATACTTGCAAACAACTCACCTGAAATACAAACAAAACCTCTTTAGTTTCACCTCCCACATTTTTGAAGTATTATCCACCCCAGGAAAACCACTAAAGCCCATAACAAGGATCTACTATTCACACTCTAAAAATTCCTGATAGCAAGGAATTAATGATACATTTTTAACCATAAGAAAGAATAGTTCGCGGAGTATTAGCGGCAAATTATGCAAATATGATTTAAACAGAAGAAAATCATGCCTTATAAAATGTTTTTTAAAAAGGTGCAGTTTGCATAACTGTTAAATTTTGCAACTCACTCAAAAATATACAGACGGGACTGAAGCATCAGAATCTGTTAATAAAGGCTGAGAAAGCCACCAGCATCCACATATGTCTTCCATGAGGTTGAGGGTGCAAATCTTCAAATTCAATTTTGGTGTGCAAGTGCGCTTAATTAGCAAAAAAAAATCCCTCTAAAAGAGATCGTTTTATTGTGTACAAAAGTTGATAATTAAAGAAAAGGAACTATGTGTATTTATTATGTGCTAATTGATAGTTAAATAATCTCTCCAAGAGTAACAATCAAAAAATACAGAATTTATCACTTATTAGTTATTACTAAAACTAGGAACATGATTTAATCAGACATAGAAAAACATGTTTAAATTAAAACCCGTATTAAAAAGAAGCAAGAGTTAGAAACCAACCTCTACTACCCTTGCTAACTCTGCCAGGAATATGGCTACCATATATAATTTTCTTTACCGGCTTTAAAATTTCAACTAAATATCTTCCACGTCTGCAAAAGATTAGTAATCAACTTTAACAAACTGACAACGTTTTATAAACTAAAACCAAATCAGAGTTCTTTTTGTTATTTCATTTTCATAGATGCCAAAAATGTCAAAGTTTGAACATGCACATTCAGGTTAAAAGTAAAAACATCACAAGTAAAGTTCTTACATTTCTTGGCCTTTTTTGGCTTCGAAGGTTTCTTTTCTGCGGTAGTCCACAAGATAGATGGTAGAAGTGCTTTTTGAGAAGGCAATTCTGCAATAAAAAGAAGTGTTTGGGCCCAACCAGCATACTTCCCATATTTGCAGACGAATGCCTCTGCCACTCGACCATATAACTTAGGAGTCAGGCGGGTGCCAGCAAGCTCTGGGATGAGGTGAGTAGTGGCAATCTTGATAAGATCAGCAGGAAAAAATTTGTACACCATAGTCAGAACTGAGAAGTATGACATGTACACAGGAATACAACCTTGTATATAGATTATAAAGACTTCATGCTAGACGAACACATACACAATCTTTTATGTGGGTTGTGTGCCAGCCAATCATATAGAAAACAATTAATTATATTTGTCATAATTGATACACTCTAGATTTCATCAGCAGTTACCTTGTTCTTTCTCTTCTTTCAGGTGTATATTAAGTTAACACATTTCAGTGTAAAGAAAGTAAAAAATAATAAGCCAGATCAAATTGCAAAACTTCACTTGAGAAATGCTAACACAGAATCTGAAAGAAATTACGAACATTGCAAAAAAATTAGCGTAGATTATAGCATTTGATGAAGTTCCCTTGCTCAGCATCTCAAGCCAAGTAATGAAAATAAAAAGAAATATTGCTAATTAACCAAACCTTTAGAATATAAGTTATTCCTGTAGAATAAGAACGAAGCCCTTGCCCCTTGGGTTTCGTAGAACACTAGAATAAATGGATCCTGGGATTATCCATTAAGCTTACCTATCTGATCAGGTTGCTAATTGCAATATACTGGATTCTCTAATAAATCATTTTATGGTTAGAGCTGAAAATAGTAACTTGATACTTTGGTCCCATGTAGCACATAGGTATGCAAGTATGTATCTGTAAAAGATGAAATTTCCTTACACGGTCCAAGCCTCCCAGGTAATATAAAATATAAATCTGAAGAGAGACACCACGGAAAAAATTTAAGAAGGTCGACACAAGTAGAAAACCCACAACACAACACTCTAGATGCGGAACAGACCCCCAGCCTCATCAATATGACCATCTAAAATTCTCTTTCACTGATAAGTGAAAACCATTATAGTATCTCGGCAGTGATGATGAACAAGGAAGCCTTTTTTTTTTAATTCGTTACTTAATATTAAAATGGTAGCGAACATTAGGCTTACTCTCTTATCAATTCAGAGATTAGGATTATTCTCTTTTCATCCAAGATAGATCTTTACCCCTATAAGAGGATATGTAATCATCTCATCAATCAGATATGACATAGTAGAGATATTTCATATCAGTTTTCCATCTTCTTAACGACAGCTCCTCTATGAAATGTGGCAGCGGGGGCCTAGTACCTACTCCATCTAGGCAGTGTGTAGGTGTTTTCTTAGACTAATTTTTTTGACAATATATAAAAGCTTGCTTCCAGAGAGAATCAATCATTGATTTTCGAACAACTATATCGAAGCCTGAAAACCAAACTATAAGAGGCCTATAAACTCACCTGCCAGACATGAGTATCAACAGGAATGGCATGATGTTGATCTAGAGAAAAGAGAGCAACACAGGCAGCTACTTTGGGACCCACGCCAGGTAGAGTAGTTAAAGCATCAATAGCCATTTGAAGATCCAAGTCACGAAGAGAAGAAAGCCACTTCACACCTCCTCCAGGCTTTGCTCGCAATGCATCTACTGTGCGAGTTATGTATTTAGCCCTGTACAATTTGCAAAGAGATATTATGAATACTCCGCAAATTGCAATTCATGCTCTATAACGGATATGCAGGACAGCAGCAGATGCTTGTTATTTAGAAACAAAGTAGATTCAGAGGAAGGAAGATGCCGGTGGCTGAATTGGCATAGGATGCAATATTAATAAAAGAAATATAAATATTCATAGCAACTTCATGTTTGAGAATGACACTTCCATCTTTCCTGTGCTAGTGCAGGAGTCAAATATGTTAGTCTCAAAAAAACACAATTCTACTCTATAGAGCAAATATATAATTATGGATAGCAATTACATGGTCAGTATCAGGATATTTTATTATCAGTTGACTCACTATCACTAATCACCCAACATTTATCTTAACACTGCAGTCCACATGCATTCTCTTTTCGATCACAGATCTTCATATCAGTTGCATTAAATATAGCAGGATTAAATTACGTTAAATATTTATTCCCAATATTTTTTTTTCATTGGTGCATTCACACTACTATTTCTTTCTCAGTTAAATGACAATTAAAAAAACCCCGCTTACCAGTAATATATTTACTTTCTATCATATCAATCCTTGCTTAAAACTCATGAATAAAAAAAAATTATAGATACAAACTTAAATTCATGAAGTTATATATGTATATACACTAATGACCTTTCTTATAAAATAAGAATTGAGTACAATAAAGGACATAATTTAACTACTTGATTTTTTTACTTAGATCTGTAAAATTGAAAGTAATTACACAAGGTATAATCAAAATACATAAAGAGAGACACCAAATAACAGCAGTGAAACAGAGCTTAGCCCAGAAAGAGCAACAATATTCATTACAAATTTTAGATTTCATTAGGGGAGCACAGAACATATACTGCTCAAATGTCGTTGGTCCAACTTGCTGCACAAGTTGTTGTCAACTCTCATATTCGGTATTAATGGAGCCCTAAAACTTCCAGGCTGCAAGTAACAATTTAGATTAATGAGCTTTATGCTGACAAATCCCTACTATTCACTTCTACATACTGGTGATGATGAAAAATAAGGTCAATGGATTCAATAACATCATTTCACATTGATGAGTATGAAGTTCTTTATGTATTATCCTAGCACATGATTCGTGAACATGTTCCTACTAGAAAAATTATGCACAAATTATCATTAGCTCAGAGAGCTATTAAATGAGGGTCAATGGGAATCGCAAATGAAGGACAATCGGCCTGATACTAAAAAATTGAATACACGACAAAGGTACATATTATCCTTGTCGGACTCCCCTCCAAATTGTCATTACGTCAACTTCTTCCAACAAACATCTCAGAAAAACTAAAAATTGTCTTTCAAATTTTAGCTCATGTACAAAAATTACTAACAACTCATCTAAAACCAATTCGAACAACACGAGTTCTACAGCACATTCTGACAAAATGAAAACAAACAAGCAAGTCAAAGAAAACAAACCTGTATCCGAAACCAGCGACTCTAAGCTCCTCCTCAGAAACATCCGATAACCTATCCAAAGTAGGAAACTCATAAAACCTAAAACCCTCAACAGTCCCCAAATAAACCCCTAAGCCCGAAACGAAATCAACCATTTGAGTAATCCTCTTAATATTATTATTTGAAGAACAAATAAACTGCACAAGACATTCCAATGGGTCCTGTCTAACAACTCTAGCACCTCCTAAATAAGGTGCTAACTGAGCAAACCTCGAATCGGAACCCGAAAACTCCTTCCACAAATCACTCAAACAAATACCCACATTCAAGAAATCCACCAAAACCAACTTAGCGTCAAAAAGATCATCTTTTGAGTTATGAAAACAAGCAGCAATGTCACCATTGTCAAGATGCTTGAGGGACACTAAATGGGACCCAACAACACCAGTGAACTCAAGTGGGCCAGTCTGTTTCCACCTGAATGTTTGGCCAGTCGGGAAGGTGAGGGGCAAGAAAAGCTCAGATTTTGAGATGTTGAGTGGGACCCATTTGGGGGAAGATGTTAAAAGGGTTCTTTGAGGGTTCTTGAATGAATTTGAAATGGGTTTGGATTTTAGGGTTGCGGGAGATGATGGGGGTGGTGTTGAAGGTGAGGATGAAATGGGTCTTGATCTTTTCTTCATTATTGAAAAGGATTTTGGTAGTGATTGCATTAAACTGCCTTTCAAAATTGAAATTATCATCAACCTACTGCTCTGCTGCAAATTTGTGCTTATTTTTTCTCTAAATTGTGTTTAGAATTTCAATTTGACAAGTGCAAGTGGCAAATCTAATTCGCTCAATGGCACAAACAAATAGTTGGCACGATAACGGGAACCGCATATCCGTAAATTAACTGCGGATTTGATTTTTAAATAATCGTCATAGTCAAATCGCAAACCGATATATATATATATATAATATAATATATAATATATATCATATAAATGCAGAAACAACAATATATAAGAATTAAAAAATAAAGAGTTTCGAACTTTGGGATATTGGACTTTATATTTTATAATTTAAATAAGGGGGTCGGTCTACAACAGACCGGTATATAACAAACACATGGGTAGCCGTTGTATCGGAGATTGAATGGCTGAGATTAAAGGCGGACCGCAGAAATTTTCAGCGGTCCGGGGTAATTACGAAAATACCCCTAACCACGGACCGTGGAAAATTTCAGCGGTTTATGGCGTTTTTTGTTTGCCTTATCCCTTGCAAACACAACTCTCTCAAACAGATATAAACAAACACAACAGCAGCCGCGCAGAAGCAGAAGCAGCACAGCCAAAAACCTAACACAACCTAACACCGCGAGCCAAAATCATTCATCTTTCTCGCAATTAAGGTATATAATCGATTCTTTTATGTTATTTACAGTTTTGTTGATATAAATTTATGTTTATTTTCTTATTGTAGATATGATTTTGTGTATGTAATTCAAATTTTTAGTGTTAATTAATGTATGAATCTTTGTGATGAATTAACATATGAAGTGTAGTATGATTAAATTTGATTTTTGAGAAATTCTAGGGTTCATAATTGGAATTGAAAAATATTAGTTTTTTAGGATTTACTTAATTAAAATTTAATGTTGATTAGTTAAATTCGTTTTTTAGGATATATTTAATGAAGAATTAATTTCGAATTAGTTGGTTTAATTAGTGGTTAAATCGAATTTAATTAGTGAATTACGTTTATAAATTTGGTAAAATCGAATTTGCATAATTTGGTAAATCGAATTTTTTTGAATTAATTTAGTTAATTTCGAATTATGAAAAAATAGTGTGAAATTAGGGTTTAGTTTAATTTTTTGAATTAATGTATTTAATTTTAAATTTAATTTAGTAATTTCGAATTTGGTAAAATTAGTGTTCAATTCTAAATAAATTAAGAATTTATAATTTATGAAATTAGGGTAATTAGGTTATTATATGTGGTAATTGTTTTAATTGTGTACGTGGTGTTTTAATTGTGGTGATGATGAATTATGTTGACAATATTTTCAGGTATGGATAATTTTGGTGATTTCGGGAATATGTTGTCGGGCTCCTAATGCGCATAATATTATTTGGGACAATTGGTATCACGTCACTGAGGATGTTTGGGATGGTGCAGGGAGAGATGAGTTGCAGAGCTATTCGGGGAACAAGTCATTGCACTTGTGGAAGTTAAGGAGACCACAGCGGGAATTGCTACACATGCTGGGTTTGGATTATTGCAGACCCTGCTGTTGTCTTGGCTACTGCAACTCGGTTGATATCTGCTTTGGTGGAGCGTTGGAGACCTGAGACCAACACTTTTTTCCGAGGCAGGGGGAGAGACTGTTACATTGGAGGATGTGGGGTTTATTTTAGGGGGTGCCAGTTCAGGGGGATGCGCTGACTTGTGCGGGTGATAGAGAACAAGGCGGCGTATTTGCTAATAATTGGTTTGAGCCTTTGACCGAGGAGGAGGTGAAGGAGGCTTTGTATCGGAATAACATCAAGCTGGGGTGGTTGTTTGAGAGATATGGTGCACAGAAGACTGAGAAGAACCATATGAGGGCCACGGTTGTACAATACCAAGGCGTATCTGCTATTCATTATGGGTTGTATTCTCTTCCCCGGCATCAACCGCGTCTTTTGTTCATGTTTCGGTATATGCACCCATTGATTAATATGCGGGAGATTCCTTATTATGCTTGGGGTGCAGCTGTGTTAACTCATATATACCGGGAGTTTGGAGATTGTGCAAGGAAGGGCAGCAAGAGCATTGCTTGTTGTGTCTGGGTGTTATAGGTTTGGTCTTACGAGAGATTTCCTCGTATTGGCGTGCCTTACGATATCCCGGTCAGGAGGATTATCCAGTTGCTGAGGGATGGGCCTATGCTAGTGATACTCATGTCGGGGTTTCGAAGAAGCGCAGGATGTCAGGCCCTCACCACAGCTTACCGTTTTATACGGGTGAGTTTGATGGGTTGCTGGTGATGAGGTAGTTTGGAGGCCGTATGCTAGGTTCGAGGATGTTATGGAACGAGATGATACAGGCATAATAGTTGGGTGCGGTCGAGTTCCCCTTGTATGTTCGACGTGGTCGAGTGGCAGCATCCGGACAGGGTGTCGAGACAGTTTGGTTTCTAGTCCCCAGATTCCATGGGCACCGGTGAACATGGGTTACAGGGGGGCTAAGGATGCCACGTTTGCGGGGAGGATTGGCTGGTGCGGTGGTTTATTGATATGGCAAATGGGTCAAGTTCTGTTCAGATTTGGATGTCCTTGTTGACTCAGTAGACATAGCTTCGGAGGCTGATTACATGGCGGGGTATGCTGATATATCTCGTATGCGCATAGGGAAGCCCAATCCACAGCCTCAGCAGCAGTACAAGACGAGGGAGTTGTATGACAGCCTCGAGG
>NW_027419320.1:0-27557 GCF_009905375.1 Apium graveolens
GTACCAAGAGATGGTTTAAAGGATGTCAAATTGGTGTTTATGATGTTAACATGTTAAAATTATTTCCAATATATGGTTGAAGAAGTCTTATAAGGTGCAAAATTACTCTAATAGGTTTAAGTGACTTACATGGTAGATTATGAGCCAAAATGTGGACCAAAATTGACTCGTATGAAAGTGGTACCAAGAGATGGTTAAAGGATGTCAAATGGATGTTTATGATGTTAACATGTTAATTGTACCAATATAGTTGAAAGTGAGTCTTATAAGGTGCAAAATTACTCTAATATGGTTTAAAGTGACTTACATGGTAGATTAGAGCCAAAATGTGGACCAAAATTGACGTATGAAAGTGGTACCAAGAGTGGTTAAAGGATGTCAAATTGGATGTTTATGATTAACATGAATTGTACCAATATATGGTTGAAAGTGAGTCTTATAAGGTGCAAAATTACTCTAATATGGTTTAAAGTGACTTACATGGTAGATTAGAGCCAAAATGTGGACCAAAATTGACTCGTATGAAGTGGTACCAAGAAGTGGTTAAAGGATGTCAAATTGGATTTTATGATGTTAACCATGTTATTCTACCAATATAGGTGGAAAGTGAGTCTTATAAGGTGCAAAATTACTCTAATATTGGTTTAAGTGACTTACATGGTTGATTAAGCCAAATGTGGACCAAAATTGACTCGTATGAAAGTGGTACCAAGAGATGGTTAAAGGATGTCAAATTAGATTTTATGATGTTAACATGTTAATTGTAACAATATATGTTGAAAGTGAGTCTTATAAGGTGCAAAATTACTCTAATATGGTTTAAAGGGGACTTACAATGGTAGATTAGAGCCAAAATGTGGACCAAATTGACTCGTTATGAAAAGTGGTACAAAAGAGATGGTTAAGGATATCAAATTGGATGTTTATGATGTTAACATGTTAATTGCTACAAATATGGTGGCAAGTGAGTCATATAAGGTGCAAAATTACTCTAATATGGTTAAAAGTGACTTACATGGTAGATTAGAGCCAAAATGTGGACCAAAATTGACGTATGAAAGTGGTACCAAGAGATGGTTAAAGGATGTCAAATTGGATGTTTATGATGTTAACATGTTAATTCTACCAATATATGGTGGCAAGTAGTCTTATAAGGTGCAAAATTACTCTAATATGGTTTAAAGTGACTTACATGGTAGATTAGAGCCAAAATGTGGAAAATTGACTCGTATGAAAGTGGTACCAAGAGATGGTTAAAGGATGTCAAATTGGATGTTTATGATGTTAACATGTTAATTCTACCAATATATGGTTGAAAGTGAGTCTTATAAGGTGCAAAATTACTCTAATATGGTTTAAAGTGACTTACATGGTTGATTAGAGCCAAAATGTGGACCAAAATTGACTCGTATGAAAGTGGTACCAAGAGATGGTTAAAGGATGTCAAATTAGATGTTTTGATGTTAACATGTTAATTCTACCAATATATGGTTGAAAGTGAGTCTTATAAGGTGCAAAATTACTCTAATATGGTTTAAAAGTGACTTACATGGTAGATTAGAGCCAAATGTGGACCAAAATTGAATCGTATGAAAGTGGTACCAAAGATGGTTAAAGGATGTCAAATTGGATGTTTATGATGTTAACATGTTAATTCTACCAATATATGGTGAGAGTGAGTCTTATAAGGTGCAAAATTACTCTACTATGGTTTAAAGTGACTTACATGGTTAGATTTATAGCCAAAATGTGGACCAAAATTGACTCGTATGAAAGTGGTACCAAGAGATGGTTAAAGGATGTCAAATTGGATGTTTATGATGTTAACATGTTAATTCTACCAATATATAGGTTGAAAGTGAGTCTTATAAGGTGCAAAATTACTCTAAATATGGTTTAAAGTGACTTACATGGTGATTTGAGCCAAAATGTGGACCAAAATTGACTCGTATGAAAGTGGTACCAAGAGGTGGTTAAAGGATGTCAAATTAGATGTTTATATGTTAACATGTTAATTGTACCAATATATGGTTGAAAGTGATCTTATAAGGTGCAAAATTACTCTAATAAGGTTTAAAGGGACTTACATGGTAGATTGGAGCCAAAATGTGGACCAAAATTGACTTGTATGAAAGTGGTACCAAGAGATGGTTAAAGGATGTAAAATTGGATGTTTATGACGTTAACATGTTAATTCTACCAATATATGGTGGCAAGTTAGTCTTATAAGGTGCAAAATTACTCTAATACGGTTTAAAGTGACTTACATGGTAGATTATAGCCAAAATGTGGACCAAAATTGACTCGTATGAAAGTGGTACCAAGAGATGGTTAAAGGATGTCAAATTGGATGTTTATGATGTTAACATGTTAATTCTACCAATATATGGTTGAAAGTGAGTCTTATAAGGTGCAAATTACTCTAATATGGTTTTAAAGGGACTTACATGGTTGATTAGAGCCAAAATGTGGACCAAAATTGACTCGTATGAAAGTGGTACAAAGAGGTGGTTAAAGGATGTCAAATTAGATGTTTATGATGTTATCATGTTAATTGTAACAATATATGGTTGACAGTGAGTCTTATAAGGTGCAAAAATTACTCTAATATGGTTTTAAAGGGACTTACAAGGTAGATTAGAGCCAAAATGTGGACCAAATTGACTCGTATGAAAGTGGTACAAAGAGATGATTAAGGATATCAAATTGGATGTTTATGATGTTAACATGTAATTCTACCAAAATATGGTGGCAAGTTAGTCATATAGGTGCAAAATTACTCTAATATGGTTTAAAGTGACTTGCATGGCAGATTATAACCAAATATGGACAAATATTGATTCGTATGAAAGTGGTACCAAGAGATGGTTAAAGGATGTCAAATTGGATGTTTATGATGTTAACATGTTAATTCTACCAATATATAGTTGAAAGTGAGTCTTATAAGCTCAAATATGGTTTAAAGTGACTTACATGGTTGATTTGAGCCAAAATATGGACCAAAATTTACTCGTATGAAAGTGGTACCAAGAGGTGGTTAAAGGATGTCAAAATTAGATGTTTATTATGTTAACATGTTAATTGCTACCAATATATGGTTGAAAGTGAGTCTTATAAGGTGCAAAATTACTCTAATAAGGTTTAAAGGGACTTACATGGTAGATTAGGAGCCAAAATGTGGACCAAAATTGACTTGTATGAAAGTGGTACCAAGAGATGGTTAAAGGATGTCAAATTGGATGTTTATGACTGTTAACATGTTAATTCTACCAATATATGGTGGCAAGTTAGTCTTATAAGGTGCAAAATTACTCTAATATGGTTTAAAGTGACTTACATGGTTAGATTAGAGCCAAAATGTGGACCAAAATTGACTCGTATGAAAGTGGTACCAAGAGATGGTTAAAGGATGTCAAATTGGATGTTTATGATGTTAACATGTTAATTCTACCAATATATGGTTGAAAGTGAGTCTTATAAGGTGCAAAATTACTCTAATATGGTTTAAAGTGACTTACATGGTTGATTAGAGCCAAAATGTGGACCAAAATTGACTCGTATGAAAGTGGTACCAAGAGGTGGTTAAAGGATGTCAAATTAGATGTTTATGATGTTAACATGTTAATTGCTAACAATATATGGTTGAAAGTGAGTCTTATAAGGTGCAAATTACTCTAATATGGTTTAAAGGGACTTACATGGTAGATTAGAGCCAAAATGTGGACCAAAATTGACTGTATGAAAGTGGTACCAAGAGATGGTTAAAGGATGTCAAATTGGATGTTTATGATGTTAACATGTTAATTCTACCAATATATGGTTGAAAGTGAGTCTTATAAGGTGCAAAATTACTCTAATATGGTTTAAAGTGACTTACATGGTTGATTAGAGCCAAAATGTGGACCAAAATTGACTCGTATGAAAGTGGTACCAAGAGGTGGTTAAAGGATGTCAAATTAGATGTTTATGATGTTAACATGTTAATTGTAACAATATATGGTTGAAAGTGAGTCTTATAAGGTGCAAAATTACTCTAATATGGTTTAAAGGGACTTACATGGTAGATTAGAGCCAAAATGTGGACCAAAATTGACTCGTATGAAAGTGGTACAAAGAGATGGTTAAAGGATATCAAATTGGATGTTTATGATGTTAACATGTTAATTCTACCAAAATATGGTGGCAAGTTAGTCATATAAGGTGCAAAATTACTCTAATATGGTTTAAAGTGACTTGCATGGCAGATTATAACCAAAATATGGACAAATATTGATTCGTATGAAAGTGGTACCAAGAGATGGTTAAAGGATGTCAAATTGGATGTTTATGATGTTAACATGTTAATTCTACCAATATATAGTTGAAAGTGAGTCTTAGAAGGTGCAAAATTACTCAAATATGGTTTAAAGTGACATGGTTGATTTGAGCCAAAATATGGACCAAAATTGACTCGTATGAAAGTGGTACCAAGAGGTGGTTAAAGGATGTCAAATTAGATGTTTATTATGTTAACATGTTAATTGTACCAATATATGGTTGAAAGTGAGTCTTATAAGGTGCAAAATTACTCTAATAAGGTTTAAAGGGACTTACATGGTAGATTAGAGCTAAAATGTGGACCAAAATTGACTTGTATGAAAGTGGTACCAAGAGATGGTTAAAGGATGTAAAATTGGATGTTTATGACGTTAACATGTTAATTCTACCAATATATGGTGGCAAGTTTGTAACACCCCCAGATCCGGGGTCGGGGATCCGGGTCGTCACGGTCCTTTCTTTCCACAATATCACTTCACTTAATTAATAATAACCAACCTTATGCTGTGACCCCACACTAACATACACCACAACCCGTTATAGTCTCAGAGATGAAATTCAATTAAGTACAAGTCTTTGAATCCACAATTTAAAAGTTATTACAACCCAAAACGATTACTTGATAAATTTACAGTTAATTGCCATTATCTGCCACAAGTTATAATTATACATAATTGATTCTCAAAAGCAGATGGTCTAATCTACAATAGATCTACCTCTGCAGCTATAGCAGCTACGACATCAACGGGAAGACGCGGAACGCTTTCCACGCGCTTGCGCTGGGTCTGCTGGAGTCTGGTCATCTTTCCTAACTGTTGTTGTGTGATGAAAGAAGAAAGCAAGGGTGAGCAGCAAGCCCACCAAAATAATATGCATAATTATTTACAGAATATGAGTCTACTCATAATACTCATGAAAGTCTTGGTCAAAAGAAATGAACCAAGTTGATCACTTAATGCGATGAAGTCGCAAAATATTCAGTATATATATATATACATATATACTTTTCAAAATATTGGAAGTCCGCTTCCACGCATAATATACACAAAGTCCCAGTGTATAACTGTATATAAAAAAAATATCGTTGCAAGGTGATCTCATATATCTAACCTTGTCTCAACGTTTTTCTGAAAATCTTTGTCATTCATAAGACAATTATTAATTAGATATAAGTTCTAAAGATGAAGTTACCAAATACTTCACTACATTTATATCATTCCCAATACTACTTGAACTACCACCGTTCAAGTTATAATCAATTTCAAAAGTTCATCCCACTGATGAGACCACAAGATAAGACTTGAATAGATTCAATCTTTGAAAGATTATTGAATGAAAAAGTTATGAGATACTTTATTTAGTCCCGATATATATATAACCACATATATATATCCCTTTAAACATTTCCTGGAACCTCTGTTATGTGAAGTATGAACAGAGTTCGAAACATCCAATGAATTTTGGAAAGGAAAAGAATTTTGGCATAAACCCGATATCTCGCTGATCAGGCAAAGATACCAATAAGTAACCTTTTCTACTAGTAGATGGACGAATTCCCCACTGGTCATCACCCTGGTCATAATTAAGACCTATGCTGGACTGCCACTCAGCCACCTATGCATTTGATGGACTCCCACTGAGCCACTTACACAATAATAGACCGTACCTCGGCCTGTCGCTTATGCCGACTCAATGAGAGGGGCTTACTTCCCGAACGCTGGGCAAGTAATCAATTCATTTACCAAATCTGCAACCTTGTTGCGAATGTAAATACACCACAGAGCCGGATTTCCCAGGTTTTGAGCGAGTATTTAAATCCCCTTTAAAAAGGAAGATCTTAAATATAAAAATGAGTTTTGGGATCCGCTCTGATTTTTAAAAATCATTTTGAAGACTCGAAAACACTTTAAAGAGTGTTTGGAGTAAGGCTGATTTAATGAAGTAAATCAGTCCCCAGAATATTAGAAAATATCTGAATATTATTAATTAAATAATATTCCCATAAAGAATAGTCTTTATAAAAATAATTGAAGTAGAAGTATTAAAATTTATACTTGAAACGAGTATTAAACAACCAAAGATATACTTATATGAAAGTATTATCTTTATTTGAATAATCGAAAATAAGTTTGATTATCGACATCTTATTCTTTAATAAAATAAAGAATATATCTCAGCAAATAATCGGAGTCATAGATCCTCAAATGAATATTCAAATAATATTCAATAAATAAAATAAGCTGAGTCATAATACCTCGAATGAATATTATAAATAATATTCATTAAATAAAATAAAAGAGTCATAAGTCCTCCGATGAATATTCAAATCATATTGAAATAATAAAATAAACTGAGTCATAACCCTCGAATGAATATTCAAATAATATTCATTAAATAATATAAAAGAGTCATAAGTCCTCGAATGAATATTCAAAATAATATTCATTAAATAATATAAAAGAGTCATAAGTCCTCGAATGAATATTCAAAATAATATTCATTAAATAATATAAAAGAGTCATAAGTCCTCGAATGAATATTCAAAATAATATTCATTAAATAATATAAAAGAGTCATAAGTCCTCGAATAATATTCGAAATAATACTCGATAATAAAATAAAGTTTAAAGTTATCGAATAAACCTTATTCGATTAATAGTTTGGAAAAAACTATAACCATATATATATATAAATATATATATATATATATATATATATATATATATCCATATCCATATAAACTCTACTCGGGATCCTCGACTCCCGGTTTTAGAAAATATTTTCACCTTTGGGTCCCTATACTAAGGGTATATGCAAGATACCGCTATCCTCTAGCATAGGTATTATCAACTGAACCAGCAGATATATATTTCAAGAATATGAAACAGGCATGCATATATACCATATCACATGCTACAATATATCGCAAGAATTTGCTAAATAACCAACATGCATCTATCGCAAGATAATGCATATACAAGTGTATACATCACAACAACAGTATAACGGATAGAATACTTGCCTGAGCGACTGGGGGTTACGAATGGCTCGGGACGAGTCTGGTAACCTATAAACAACAAGTAAGTTGGAATTAAACCAAAGTCACTTGTAAATCTATACTTTAACTAACTTAGACTCTAACGCTTGTTTTGCGCTCACTGATTCGCTTAAGTCACTCGGGTACCCTCGGCTCCACCATTTTTAATAATTTAACCTTTACGAGTTTTAAAGCGATTCCTTCGCGAGTGTCTTACCAACTGCCTAACACACTTACCATAAATGTTTCATGCATTAATTAACCCTTTTTGGTCTTTAACCTATGTTTCAAAGTAAGGCGAGGGGAAAAGTTTCGTTCGCGAAACGCCGTTACTTGAAACGGTCGTTTCTCCTAAACCGTGCGTCGGAATCGAACGAACTACATATCAAAACGAAGCTCGTAACATGAGATATCTAAAAATGGCAGTGGTCATAATCTAGCAGGGGGTTCTCGGGTCCTAATGTTATGCACAAAAACAGTCCAAAGAAATCGGACGTTACGACGGCTATGTTTACGCGATTACCAATGTTTAAACTACTCCAATTAACCACCAACCAACTCATAACCATCAATACAACAAAACTTCACCTAAACCATACCACATCAGTCCATAATCTCCAAGGTTTTGAACTCAAACAACCACAATCAAGACCTATGAACTATAATCAAGCTTCAATTACCAAAACACTTCCAAATCAAACCAAACTACTAATAATCACAATCCATGCTTCTCATTTCACAACATCAACCATTAAACTTACTAACAAATAAAGTAAAGTCTAGGGTTTGAAGTTTATACCTTCCTTGGGAGGTGTTAAGTTGCTAGGAAGCCTTAGGGAGCCTCCTACAAGCTTGATCTTTCCAAAGAAATCAAGAACACAAAGTTAGGCTTTGAAGTTTCTAAAAGTCCGATTTAAAGAACTGTAAAAATGAGGGTCTTACCATGATTATTTGGACGAGACTTGTGAACAAGAGTTGTAGGCCATCTCAATACCTTTCTAATGAGCTATAGAACACAATATTTGAGTGAGAAATGAAGGAGATACAGCAGTTTTAGTGTTCTGATTCTGTTTTGGCCGAGAGCATGAAGAACAATGCCTTGGTTTCTTTTTGATTTTGATGAAAAATGATTTGCTTGGCTTGGTTGCTTGGTTTTTGTGCTTTCTTTAGTCAATTACCTTCTTGCCCTTGAATTTGTGTGGTTACAAAGCCACCACACCTCCTTCCTTCCCATGTCATGCTTATGTCACCTTGCACATGTCATAATGCTCCCACTTGTCCACACCTTGTGGTTTGATGATGTCACAATCCCTGGCTTCTTGTACAAGCTTGTCTCTTGATCACTTATTTGTTTTACGGTTCGCTTATCTTTCGTTCTCGTTTATCGTTTGAGGGATCATACCCGGGATCTTATTACTTAGGTTCCCTTAACCTTTCTCAATATATTATATTCCTTTTATGATCCTCTCCTATAATCCTTTAATTTAAATCCTTTTTATCCTGTTACCTTATACTCAATTCTCTCCGTATCTTGTGAATTTCCGGGAAAAATCAAAGTGTTCGGATTTGGATTCTGACGATCTTTACATACACTTTTATCCCATATAAAGTACTAATAAAATCTCAGAATATCCATATCAGAACCCCTACATAGTGTGGCATGAAAAGTTTTCTCATTCAGCAAAAACACTATTCATAAGGGTTTCAAAAATTTCCCAAAAATTGGGGTTATTACAGTCTCCCCTCCTTAAAAGGATTCCGTCCCGGAATCAGATAGAAAACAAATGGGGATACTTTCTTAGCATTACACTTTCTAACTCTCGAGTCAATTTTCCCACATTGTGGTTCTACCACCAAACTCTGCCTAGTTTGATAATCCTTCTCCTAAGCACTTGTTCCTTTTCACTCTATAACCCTTCCTGGTTGCTCCATATAGGTTACGTCGGGTTGCATATCTATGCGCTCATATGCCTCTATTTGTCTGGCATCTGAATTACACTTCCTTAACATTAATACGTGGAACACGTTACGAACTTGCTACAGGTTCGGGGGTAGGGCTAGCTCATATGCTAACTTCCCAAACGTCTTAATATATCCAAGGGTCCAACAAATTGTAGACTTAACTTTCCTTCCTTTCCGAACCTCATCAATCCTTTCCAAGGGATACCTATAACATTACTAGGTCCCCTATTTTATACTCTTTATCCTTTCGTGTCAAATCAACATACTTATCATGTCCATCTTGGGCTACTACCAGCCGTCCTCTGATTAGATCTATCATATCCTTGGTCCTTTGGACTACTGCGGGTCCGAGCATCTTGCGCTCTACAACTTCATCCTAACATAAGGGAGATCGACATTGTCTTCCCTCAAGGATCTCATAAGGCGACATCTCGATAATGACATATGATCTATTGTCGTAAGATAACTCAATCCGAATTAAGTGATCATTCCAAATTCTTTCAAGTCTATTGCACAGACTCTCATTATAACTTTTATCATTAGAGCTTCTGCTTCTCAATACCCATTCTTTTCCAGTTCGTAATCGCTACTACCTTCCGTTCCTAATATTATACTGGTTATACTTTTGCTCGTTAGCGTTCTATAACCTTTTAATAACCACGTCAACCTTAGTATCACGAATGTGTTCCCATTCCGCATACTACCACCACTTTATTACTCCTTTTTCAGCTGCTTCTATCTTTGGAAGCTTGATCAATCATAAAGAAGTAAAGGAATTTGTTGAGAGATCACTATGATCATGAACACTTGTTATATTGCATAGTTAGTACAGAAGGTGGCCAGCCTTTAGTACTTGACAAGCAATTAAACAATAGATGGTATCCTACTAGGCTTCTATCACACAGATAGATAGTCATTCGGCAATACCTCCCCTTCTGGAAGGGTTGTTCTTCTCAGATTACATGAAATGAAAAGAAGAGAAAAGAACGAACTGAAGAGAATTGTATATATGAAAAAAATATACTGCCACAAAATATCTGGCTTGGAACCTACCTCTGAACTATAGAGGTTTGTCATAGGAGAACAAAACATATACGTATTTATATCAGCATCAAGCATTATAGCCTCGTATTTCCCATGCCTAAATATTTTCGCTATCCCGTCCATCATTCTATGGACCCACACTCTTCCTTGAGCTTATACATAATAACCTTTGAAACTCCCTCGACATCGAAAATCGAATCTGGGATCTCATTCTAGACATCATCGTTACTTGAATTTCTATGCTTGCACCGCAACCTTCCTCGTATAATAATACGACTCTCTATTGATAAGAAAGAATAATTATTCACTAGGTAGATACTCTACTTAATTAGTCTATCAATGATAACTTATACACTACCACTACCCGATTAGTGGTACTCAATCTCAACACCCATTCCAATACAACTCTCACGGTTGTAATCAGCTCATTAATCGCAGAATCATTACTGCCTTACTATGGTCCACCACTGACCTACTGTAGTCATTCATTTTCCATGAAGTCTTAATAACTAACCATACGGAGTCCATACATCTCGTATCTAATTCTCCTAAGGAGGTAACATAATCACCATTCACGATTCATGAAGAACACTCCTGATTCTGACATACATACATGACATGAAGCAGATAAAATTGCAGAAGAGTTTCGCTCAAAGCAACGATAGCAGGCTAATACCATTTTTAATCATATGCCTTCGATAGAAGACTTAACTCCAAGGTTTGTTTGGTCCTTTTTGAAACATGGTCCTGGCTTATCTCAAGATAGGACCTTCTAAGATAGATAGCCCGTTCATGGCGATTACACAATTTAAACCTTTACCAACTACTATTACGGTTGGGTATTGCACAGTCATCAGAAGGAATGTCAATCTTTCAAACCATAATACAACCTTCACAGTTTTAACCATCATCACTGTATTCTTTTGGCACAAGCGCCTATAATTATCCTCTTACCTTTAAAGTGTCGGCCACCTCTTTGGCCTTTCCTGATAGTAAAATTTCCTTACAGTCAATGTCACTTTAACCATCTCCAAATAAATTTTCTACCTTATTTCAATCACAGCTTATGTGAAAATGCTTTCCTTAAAATCTGATGAGTAAAAAAAAAATCACCATTTTTCCATAAGTTATTGCCTCAGTCTTTAGAGGTTAATCACTGTCATGACTGACTCTCAATCATAATTAGAACATCTTTTATCTTAAGTCCTAATTGCCCTGAATAATTTCGACCTTTACTGGTTCGATCCATACTTTCTCGTGACTTAACACGTGCCCCACTTGGCATCATTATAATTATGTCATATTTCCTTTATCAACATTTTTATTCTTGAGAATTTCGAATATTTCCTTTCTCCTTATAAAACCTCTAAGGTTATCCTTCAATCGTTCCTCCTGTATTCCCTAGATACAGGGCATATTAAAATACCATTTACTATTACTAGAACCATTATCTATATACTTCTGAAAAATTTCTCCACTGATTCTTAAAGGTTGTTGCTACATTAACCCTTTCCAAATCATACTGTCAAAACTCATATTGTCCCTATTAAGGATGAAATTCCAACCTTTATGCATTCCCCTAGGATTCATTTTAAGTTACCGATGTTCTATCCTTAATTCCACCTTTAAAAGGTACCTGCATCCTTCCATGGATAAATCAAGTCATATATCCCAGATAAGGGTGTCTTATTCAATCATTCCCACCTCGATAGTCTATACCTAACTTCATAATAGCATCCTTATTCAAATTGAGGTCAATCCATATGGCCTCCAAAAGATAACAATGGTCATCCACTTTTCTTTCTTGATTTGGTAATGATAACATGGATGTTCTGGAAGATATTGGTCATGTTCAACGTGAACTTCTTCTTAATAATTCCTTATTTACTTTTGTTGTTTATCTCAATAGTCATCTCAATGTTGGGATATCTTTCATATCTGGCGTCTCCCTTTCTGGGTATCATGCCACCGGTCTTACACTTTACCTTCTTGAAGGTCACTTCCTTCACCCAATTTTCTTAATTTCTTACTTTCTTGTCTCCTCAGTCTATCCGCGTCTCATTATTTATCCTTCGAATTATCTCAAGGTTTCCTCGAATCTTCCCAACTTACAGGGGATAAAATATATGTATCTCTTATACCTTCAACCATCAATTTAACTCATGGTGAATCACTCTCATCCGGACGATTACCTACTTTTCTATTTCTATTTCTACGAGTCTTTAGGGTTTCCTCATACCCAACTCCCTTATCATTCCTCAAACTCTCTTGCCTTTATATTCCTTTCTCTTATCGTTATTTCATGAACCAACACAACATAAGCATTGATTTCAAACATCCCGTCATTCTGGATTCGTGTCTTCAGAACGAATCTTGATAACTTTTACAACTTAGATTCATAATTCATCATACTCGTCTGCCTTTGTTCTGGCTCTTAAGCTTTTACACTATCTCCATAACCTTGGGAAGTACTTTCCTGAAAACAATTGACTGAACTTAAATTAGTTTATTATAATCTCTTGCTTCGTGCCTTCCTTGGCCTTTCACCAGCGGGTGGTCTCTCTCTTAGGAGGGTAAGTGACAAAACAGTCTTTTGTGGTTCGTCAATCATTTAGAATCTCAAATGATTCATCTATTTCCTTTAGCCAGGCTCTTGCCTCGACTGGGTCAGCTTGTTCCTTGGAACTCTGAGAGCTTAGCGACTTAAAGGTCATTAAAGAATTTCCCACCGCACTGTCTCCTCAGGGTGGTGGTTGGGGATAATAGTCTAAGTTCTCTTTAGACAGGTCCATGAATTGCCGTATAGGGGTACCATCTCGGGTCTCCTGTCCTTACTCGACTTTTGTTTCCTCAGTCTAAATATTTCTTCCTACTCCCCATAATTGGGGTCATCTTACATAATTTAAATCCTCATTTTCCACTTCATCATGTTATGGGTTCCTTTTGTCTTGGTGGCAACCTCCCTGACTATCACGTTCAGGGTTTGCTCTAACTCTTATTCCTCAAACTAGCTTTCATCTAAGATTTCATCTTTAAGCTCTTAAACCTTTGGAACCCAAATTCTATAGGAATACCTCATTATTCCCTTATCATCACTCTCGGTATTAATCTCATACCTATTTGTTGGCTCTCTGCCTTCATTCATCACTTTTACTGGCACAATATGTTCTTTTCCAATACTTCGGGCTGTATTGCTATCTCAAACAGCTTTTCGGTACCGGCTCCGGTTACCTTCACTACTATTTCCATTTTCTCAAAATCTCTTATAAACTCTCCAAAAGACATTATCATCTTGAGTCTCTCCTTTTTACTAAGGGCATCAGCCACCATATTGGCTTTCCCCGAATGATAAAGAATCTCCCAATCATAATTCTTGATTAGCTCTAACCGCCTCCTCTGGCGTATGTTGAGCTCTTTCTACGTAAGAATGTACTAGAGCTCCTATGGTTTGTGAATCTCACACTTCTCTCCATACAAGTAGTGCCTCAAATCTTTAGGGCAAAACTATTGCCACTAGCCCAAGCTCATGGGTGGGGATATCGAATTTTAAATTCCCTTAATTGTCTTGACGCAGACGCGATTATCTTGCTGTGCTATATAAGAAGCACCCTAATTCCTTATGCGAAGCGTCACTTACAAATCACAAAATCTCATTTTCCATCCGGCAACGCCAACATAGGGAACGTCACCAACCTTTGCTTCGGTTCTTAAAAGTTGTTCTCGCATTTCTCTGTCCATTCGAACTTCTCAGTCTTACGAGTAAGCCGCGTTAAAGGGGCTACTATCTTTACAAACTTGAACGAACCTCTGGTAGTGACCGGCCAATCCTACCTCTGGTAGTCGACCCAACCAGGGTCATCAATTCATCAGTGGTCCTTTATCCAATCCTGTCAGGATCCTCCATGGGATCCTCCTTAATAACTATCCCTTCTAGGACAACATCCTCAACCGCTACATCCTCAATATCAATATCATCCGGTCCTACATTAGGACACTCTATCGGATCCACAATCCGATCTCCAATTAGTAATAAAATATCATCGCGATGTTGTTCCTCAACTTCAGGGTTCGGAGTCCCGCTACCATATACGATAACGAACTACGCTTCTATCGCTACATTTATAAGGGTTCCCATAAGGGTTTTAACTGTCAGTACTACGTTAGGTAGTCCGACTATGAACTTGGCAAGAGTTCTTATTATCTTAGTGAACTTATTATCTTAATGTCCCATCATCTCTGAGGTTTATAACGCTTAGCTCTGATACCATTTCTGTAACACCCCCAGATCCGGGGTCGGGGATCCGGGTCGTCACGGTCTTTCTTTCCACAATATCACTTCACTTAATTAATAATAACCAACCTTATGCTGTGACCCCACACTAACATACACCACAACCCGTTATAGTCTCAGAGATGAAATTCAATTAAGTACAAGTCTTTGAATCCACAATTTAAAAGTTATTACAACCCAAAACGATTACTTGATAAATTTACAGTTAATTGCCATTATCTGCCACAAGTTATAATTATACATAATTGATTCTCAAAAGCAGATGGTCTAATCTACAATAGATCTACCTCTGCAGCTATAGCAGCTACGACATCAACGGGAAGACGCGGAACGCTTTCCACGCGCTTGCGCTGGGTCTGCTGGAGTCTGGTCATCTTTCCTAACTGTTGTTGTGGGATGAAAGAAGAAAGCAAGGGTGAGCAGCAAGCCCACCAAAATAATATGCATAATTATTTACAGAATATGAGTCTACTCATAATACTCATGAAAGTCTTGGTCAAAAGAAATGAACCAAGTTGATCACTTAATGCGATGAAGTCGCAAAATATTCAGTATATATATATACATATATACTTTTCAAAATATTGGAAGTCCGCTTCCACGCATAATATACACAAAGTCCCAGTGTATAACTGTATATAAAAAAAATATCGTTGCAAGGTGATCTCATATATCTAACCTTGTCTCAACGTTTTTCTGAAAATCTTTGTCATTCATAAGACAATTATTAATTAGATATAAGTTCTAAAGATGAAGTTACCAAATACTTCACTACATTTATATCATTCCCAATACTACTTGAACTACCACCGTTCAAGTTATAATCAATTTCAAAAGTTCATCCCACTGATGAGACCACAAGATAAGACTTGAATAGATTCAATCTTTGAAAGATTATTGAATGAAAAAGTTATGAGATACTTTATTTAGTCCCGATATATATATAACCACATATATATATCCCTTTAAACATTTCCTGGAACCTCTGTTATGTGAAGTATGAACAGAGTTCGAAACATCCAATGAATTTTGGAAAGGAAAAGAATTTTGGCATAAACCCGATATCTCGCTGATCAGGCAAAGATACCAATAAGTAACCTTTTCTACTAGTAGATGGACGAATTCCCCACTGGTCATCACCCTGGTCATAATTAAGACCTATGCTGGACTGCCACTCAGCCACCTATGCATTTGATGGACTCCCACTGAGCCACTTACACAATAATAGACCGTACCTCGGCCTGTCGCTTATGCCGACTCAATGAGAGGGGCTTACTTCCCGAACGCTGGGCAAGTAATCAATTCATTTACCAAATCTGCAACCTTGTTGCGAATGTAAATACACCACAGAGCCGGATTTCCCAGGTTTTGAGCGAGTATTTAAATCCCCTTTAAAAAGGAAGATCTTAAATATAAAAATGAGTTTTGGGATCCGCTCTGATTTTTAAAAATCATTTTGAAGACTCGAAAACACTTTAAAGAGTGTTTGGAGTAAGGCTGATTTAATGAAGTAAATCAGTCCCCAGAATATTAGAAAATATCTGAATATTATTAATTAAATAATATTCCCATAAAGAATAGTCTTTATAAAAATAATTGAAGTAGAAGTATTAAAATTTATACTTGAAACGAGTATTAAACAACCAAAGATATACTTATATGAAAGTATTATCTTTATTTGAATAATCGAAAATAAGTTTGATTATCGACATCTTATTCTTTAATAAAATAAAGAATATATCTCAGCAAATAATCGGAGTCATAGATCCTCAAATGAATATTCAAATAATATTCAATAAATAAAATAAGCTGAGTCATAATACCTCGAATGAATATTATAAATAATATTCATTAAATAAAATAAAAGAGTCATAAGTCCTCCGATGAATATTCAAATCATATTGAAATAATAAAATAAACTGAGTCATAACCCTCGAATGAATATTCAAATAATATTCATTAAATAATATAAAAGAGTCATAAGTCCTCGAATGAATATTCAAAATAATATTCATTAAATAATATAAAAGAGTCATAAGTCCTCGAATGAATATTCAAAATAATATTCATTAAATAATATAAAAGAGTCATAAGTCCTCGAATGAATATTCAAAATAATATTCATTAAATAATATAAAAGAGTCATAAGTCCTCGAATAATATTCGAAATAATACTCGATAATAAAATAAAGTTTAAAGTTATCGAATAAACCTTATTCGATTAATAGTTTGGAAAAAACTATAACCATATATATATATAAATATATATATATATATATATATATATCCATATCCATATAAACTCTACTCGGGATCCTCGACTCCCGGTTTTAGAAAATATTTTCACCTTTGGGTCCCTATACTAAGGGTATATGCAAGATACCGCTATCCTCTAGCATAGGTATTATCAACTGAACCAGCAGATATATATTTCAAGAATATGAAACAGGCATGCATATATACCATATCACATGCTACAATATATCGCAAGAATTTGCTAAATAACCAACATGCATCTATCGCAAGATAATGCATATACAAGTGTATACATCACAACAACAGTATAACGGATAGAATACTTGCCTGAGCGACTGGGGGTTACGAATGGCTCGGGACGAGTCTGGTAACCTATAAACAACAAGTAAGTTGGAATTAAACCAAAGTCACTTGTAAATCTATACTTTAACTAACTTAGACTCTAACGCTTGTTTTGCGCTCACTGATTCGCTTAAGTCACTCGGGTACCCTCGGCTCCACCATTTTTAATAATTTAACCTTTACGAGTTTTAAAGCGATTCCTTCGCGAGTGTCTTACCAACTGCCTAACACACTTACCATAAATGTTTCATGCATTAATTAACCCTTTTTGGTCTTTAACCTATGTTTCAAAGTAAGGCGAGGGGAAAAGTTTCGTTCGCGAAACGCCGTTACTTGAAACGGTCGTTTCTCCTAAACCGTGCGTCGGAATCGAACGAACTACATATCAAAACGAAGCTCGTAACATGAGATATCTAAAAATGGCAGTGGTCATAATCTAGCAGGGGGTTCTCGGGTCCTAATGTTATGCACAAAAACAGTCCAAAGAAATCGGACGTTACGACGGCTATGTTTACGCGATTACCAATGTTTAAACTACTCCAATTAACCACCAACCAACTCATAACCATCAATACAACAAAACTTCACCTAAACCATACCACATCAGTCCATAATCTCCAAGGTTTTGAACTCAAACAACCACAATCAAGACCTATGAACTATAATCAAGCTTCAATTACCAAAACACTTCCAAATCAAACCAAACTACTAATAATCACAATCCATGCTTCTCATTTCACAACATCAACCATTAAACTTACTAACAAATAAAGTAAAGTCTAGGGTTTGAAGTTTATACCTTCCTTGGGAGGTGTTAAGTTGCTAGGAAGCCTTAGGGAGCCTCCTACAAGCTTGATCTTTCCAAAGAAATCAAGAACACAAAGTTAGGCTTTGAAGTTTCTAAAAGTCCGATTTAAAGAACTGTAAAAATGAGGGTCTTACCATGATTATTTGGACGAGACTTGTGAACAAGAGTTGTAGGCCATCTCAATACCTTTCTAATGAGCTATAGAACACAATATTTGAGTGAGAAATGAAGGAGATACAGCAGTTTTAGTGTTCTGATTCTGTTTTGGCCGAGAGCATGAAGAACAATGCCTTGGTTTCTTTTTGATTTTGATGAAAAATGATTTGCTTGGCTTGGTTGCTTGGTTTTTGTGCTTTCTTTAGTCAATTACCTTCTTGCCCTTGAATTTGTGTGGTTACAAAGCCACCACACCTCCTTCCTTCCCATGTCATGCTTATGTCACCTTGCACATGTCATAATGCTCCCACTTGTCCACACCTTGTGGTTTGATGATGTCACAATCCCTGGCTTCTTGTACAAGCTTGTCTCTTGATCACTTATTTGTTTTACGGTTCGCTTATCTTTCGTTCTCGTTTATCGTTTGAGGGATCATACCCGGGATCTTATTACTTAGGTTCCCTTAACCTTTCTCAATATATTATATTCCTTTTATGATCCTCTCCTATAATCCTTTAATTTAAATCCTTTTTATCCTGTTACCTTATACTCAATTCTCTCCGTATCTTGTGAATTTCCGGGAAAAATCAAAGTGTTCGGATTTGGATTCTGACGATCTTTACATACACTTTTATCCCATATAAAGTACTAATAAAATCTCAGAATATCCATATCAGAACCCCTACATAGTGTGGCATGAAAAGTTTTCTCATTCAGCAAAAACACTATTCATAAGGGTTTCAAAAATTTCCCAAAAATTGGGGTTATTACAAAGTTAGTCTTATAAGGTGCAAAATTACTCTAATACGGTTTAAAGTGACTTACATGGTAGATTATAGCCAAAATGTGGACCAAAATTGAATCGTATGAAAGTGGTACCAAGAGATGGTTAAAGGATGTCAAATTGGATGTTTATGATGTTAACATGTTAATTCTACCAATATATAGTTGAAAGTGAGTCTTATAAGGTGCAAAATTACTCAAATATGGTTTAAAGTGACTTACATGGTTGATTTGAGCCAAAATGTGGACCAAAATTGACTCGTATGAAAGTGGTACCAAGAGGTGGTTAAAGGATGTCAAATTAGATGTTTATTATGTTAACATGTTAATTGTACCAATATATGGTTGAAAGTGAGTCTTATAAGGTGCAAAATTACTCTAATAAGGTTTAAAGGGACTTACATGGTAGATTGGAGCCAAAATGTGGACCAAAATTGACTTGTATGAAAGTGGTACCAAGAGATGGTTAAAGGATGTAAAATTGGATGTTTATGACGTTAACATGTTAATTCTACCAATATATGGTGGCAAGTTAGTCTTATAAGGTGCAAAATTACTCTAATACGGTTTAAAGTGACTTACATGGTAGATTATAGCCAAAATGTGGACCAAAATTGACTCGTATGAAAGTGGTACCAAGAGATGGTTAAAGGATGTCAAATTGGATGTTTATGATGTTAACATGTTAATTCTACCAATATATGGTTGAAAGTGAGTCTTATAAGGTGCAAAATTACTCTAATATGGTTTAAAGTGACTTACATGGTTGATTAGAGCCAAAATGTGGACCAAAATTGACTCGTATGAAAGTGGTACCAAGAGGTGGTTAAAGGATGTCAAATTAGATGTTTATGATGTTAACATGTTAATTGTAACAATATATGGTTGAAAGTGAGTCTTATAAGGTGCAAAATTACTCTAATATGGTTTAAAGGGACTTACAAGGTAGATTAGAGCCAAAATGTGGACCAAAATTGACTCGTATGAAAGTGGTACAAAGAGATGATTAAAGGATATCAAATTGGATGTTTATGATGTTAACATGTTAATTCTACCAAAATATGGTGGCAAGTTAGTCATATAAGGTGCAAAATTACTCTAATATGGTTTAAAGTGACTTGCATGGCAGATTATAACCAAAATATGGACAAATATTGATTCGTATGAAAGTGGTACCAAGAGATGGTTAAAGGATGTCAAATTGGATGTTTATGATGTTAACATGTTAATTCTACCAATATATAGTTGAAAGTGAGTCTTATAAGGTGCAAAATTACTCAAATATGGTTAAAGTGACTTACATGGTTGATTTGAGCCAAAATATGGACCAAAATTGACTCGTATGAAAGTGGTACCAAGAGGTGGTTAAAGGATGTCAAATTAGATGTTTATTATGTTAACATGTTAATTGTACCAATATATGGTTGAAAGTGAGTCTTATAAGGTGCAAAATTACTCTAATAAGGTTTAAAGGGACTTACATGGTAGATTGGAGCCAAAATGTGGACCAAAATTGACTTGTATGAAAGTGGTACCAAGAGATGGTTAAAGGATGTAAAATTGGATGTTTATGACGTTAACATGTTAATTCTACCAATATATGGTGGCAAGTTAGTCTTATAAGGTGCAAAATTACTCTAATATGGTTTAAAGTGACTTACATGGTAGATTAGAGCCAAAATGTGGACCAAAATTGACTCGTATGAAAGTGGTACCAAGAGATGGTTAAAGGATGTCAAATTGGATGTTTATGATGTTAACATGTTAATTCTACCAATATATGGTTGAAAGTGAGTCTTATAAGGTGCAAAATTACTCTAATATGGTTTAAAGTGACTTACATGGTTGATTAGAGCCAAAATGTGGACCAAAATTGACTCGTATGAAAGTGGTACCAAGAGGTGGTTAAAGGATGTCAAATTAGATGTTTATGATGTTAACATGTTAATTGTAACAATATATGGTTGAAAGTGAGTCTTATAAGGTGCAAAATTACTCTAATATGGTTTAAAGGGACTTACAAGGTAGATTAGAGCCAAAATGTGGACCAAAATTGACTCGTATGAAAGTGGTACAAAGAGATGGTTAAAGGATATCAAATTGGATGTTTATGATGTTAACATGTTAATTCTACCAAAATATGGTGGCAAGTTAGTCATATAAGGTGCAAAATTACTCTAATATGGTTTAAAGTGACTTGCATGGCAGATTATAACCAAAATATGGACAAATATTGATTCGTATGAAAGTGGTACCAAGAGATGGTTAAAGGATGTCAAATTGGATGTTTATGATGTTAACATGTTAATTCTACCAATATATAGTTGAAAGTGAGTCTTATAAGGTGCAAAATTACTCAAATATGGTTTAAAGTGACTTACATGGTTGATTTGAGCCAAAATATGGACCAAAATTTACTCGTATGAAAGTGGTACCAAGAGGTGGTTAAAGGATGTCAAATTAGATGTTTATTATGTTAACATGTTAATTGTACCAATATATGGTTGAAAGTGAGTCTTATAAGGTGCAAAATTACTCTAATAGGTTTAAAGGGACTTACATGGTAGATTGGAGCCAAAATGTGGACCAAAATTGACTTGTATGAAAGTGGTACCAAGAGATGGTTAAAGGATGTAAAATTGGATGTTTATGACGTTAACATGTTAATTCTACCAATATATGGTGGCAAGTTAGTCTTATAAGGTGCAAAATTACTCTAATATGGTTTAAAGTGACTTACATGGTAGATTAGAGCCAAAATGTGGACCAAAATTGACTCGTATGAAAGTGGTACCAAGAGATGGTTAAAGGATGTCAAATTGGATGTTTATGATGTTAACATGTTAATTCTACCAATATATGGTTGAAAGTGAGTCTTATAAGGTGCAAAATTACTCTAATATGGTTTAAAGTGACTTACATGGTTGATTAGAGCCAAAATGTGGACCAAAATTGACTCGTATGAAAGTGGTACCAAGAGGTGGTTAAAGGATGTCAAATTAGATGTTTATGATGTTAACATGTTAATTGTAACAATATATGGTTGAAAGTGAGTCTTATAAGGTGCAAAATTACTCTAATATGGTTTAAAGGGACTTACATGGTAGATTAGAGCCAAAATGTGGACCAAAATTGACTTGTATGAAAGTGGTACCAAGAGATGGTTAAAGGATGTCAAATTGGATGTTTATGATGTTAACATGTTAATTCTACCAATATATGGTTGAAAGTGAGTCTTATAAGGTGCAAAATTACTCTAATATGGTTTAAAGTGACTTACATGGTTGATTAGAGCCAAAATGTGGACCAAAATTGACTCGTATGAAAGTGGTACCAAGAGGTGGTTAAAGGATGTCAAATTAGATGTTTATGATGTTAACATGTTAATTGTAACAATATATGGTTGAAAGTGAGTCTTATAAGGTGCAAAATTACTCTAATATGGTTTAAAGGGACTTACATGGTAGATTAGAGCCAAAATGTGGACCAAAATTGACTCGTATGAAAGTGGTACAAAGAGATGGTTAAAGGATATCAAATTGGATGTTTATGATGTTAACATGTTAATTCTACCAATATATGGTGGCAAGTTAGTCTATAAGGTGCAAAATTACTCTAATATGGTTTAAAGTGACTTACATGGCAGATTATAGCCAAAATATGGACAAATATTGACTTCGTATGAAAGTGGTACCAAGAGATGGTTAAAGGATGTCAAATTGGATGTTTATGATGTTAACATGTTAATTCTACCAATATATAGTTGAAAGTGAGTCTTATAAGGTGCAAAATTACTCAAATATGGTTTAAAGTGACATGGTTGATTTGAGCCAAAATATGGACCAAATTGACTCGTATGAAAGTGGTACCAAGAGGTGGTTAAAGGATGTCAAATTAGATGTTTATTATGTTAACATGTTAATTGTACCAATATATGGTTGAAAGTGAGTCTTATAAGGTGCAAAATTACTCTAATAAGGTTTAAAGGGACTTACATGGTAGATTAGAGCTAAAATGTGGACCAAAATTGACTTGTATGAAAGTGGTACCAAGAGATGGTTAAAGGATGTAAAATTGGATGTTTATGACGTTAACATGTTAATTCTACCAATATATGGTGGCAAGTTAGTCTTATAAGGTGCAAAATTACTCTAATATGGTTTAAAGTGACTTACATGGTAGATTATAGCCAAAATGTGGACCAAAATTGAATCGTATGAAAGTGGTACCAAGAGATGGTTAAAGGATGTCAAATTGGATGTTTATGATGTTAACATGTTAATTCTACCAATATATAGTTGAAAGTGAGTCTTATAAGGTGCAAAATTACTCTAATATGGTTTAAAGTGACTTACATGGTGATTTGAGCCAAAATGTGGACCAAAATTGACTCGTATGAAAGTGGTACCAAGAGGTGGTTAAAGGATGTCAAATTAGATGTTTATTATGTTAACATGTTAATTGTACCAATATATGGTTGAAAGTGAGTCTTATAAGGTGCAAAATTACTCTAATAAGGTTTTAAAGGGACTTACATGGTAGATTGAGCCAAAATGTGGACCAAAATTGACTTGTATGAAAGTGGTACCAAGAGATGGTTAAAGGATGTCAAATTGGATGTTTATGATGTTAACATGTTAATTCTACCAATATATGGTGGCAAGTTAGTCTTATAAGGTGCAAAATTACTCTAATACTGGTTTAAAGTGACTTACATGGTAGATTATAGCCAAAATGTGGACCAAAATTGACTCGTATGAAAGTGGTACCAAGAGATGGTTAAAGGATGTCAAATTGGATGTTTATGATGTTAACATGTTAATTCTACAATATATGGTTGAAAGTGAGTCTTATAAGGTGCAAAATTACTCTAATATGGTTTAAAGTGACTTACATGGTTGATTAGAGCCAAAATGTGGACCAAATTGACTCGTATGAAAGTGGTACCAAGAGGTGGTTAAAGGATGTCAAATTAGATGTTATGATGTTAACATGTTAATTGTAACAATATATGGTTGAAAGTGAGTCTTATAAGGTGCAAAATTACTCTAATATGGTTTAAGGGACTTACAGGTAGATTATAGCCAAAATGTGGACCAAAATTGACTCGTATGAAAGTGGTACAAGAGATGAGTTAAAGGATGTCAAATTGGATGTTTATGATGTTAACATGTTAATTCTACCAATATATGGTGGCAAGTTAGTCATATAAGGTGCAAAATTACTCTAATATGGTTTAAAGTGACTTACATGGTAGATTAGAGCCAAAATATGGACCAAATATTGACTCGTATGAAAGTGGTACCAAGAGGATGGTTAAAGGATGTCAAATTGGATGTTTATGATGTTAACATGTTAATTCTACCAATATATGGTTGAAAGTGAGTCTTATAAGGTGCAAAATTACTCTAATATGGTTTAAAGTGACTTACATGGTGATTAGAGCCAAAATATGGACCAAAATTGACTCGTATGAAAGTGGTACCAAGAGGTGGTTAAAGGATGTCAAATTAGATGTTTATGATGTTAACATGTTAATTGTACCAATATATGGTTGAAAGTGAGTCTTATAAGGTGCAAAATTACTCTAATATGGTTTAAAGGGACTTACATGGTAGATTAGAGCCAAAATGTGGACCAAAATTGACTCTGTATGAAAGTGGTACCAAGAGATGGTTAAGGATGTCAAATTGGATGTTTATGATGTTAACATGTTAATTCTACCAATATATGGTGGCAAGTTAGTCTTATAAGGTGCAAAATTACTCTAATATGGTTTAAAGTGACTTACATGGTAGATTAGAGCCAAATGTGGACCAAAATTGACTCGTATGAAAGTGGTACAAGAGATGGTTAAAGGATGTCAAATTGGATGTTTATGATGTTAACATGTAATTCTACCAATATATGGTTGAAAGTGAGTCTTATAAGGTGCAAAATTACTCTAATATGGTTTAAAGTGACTTACATGGTTGATTAGAGCCAAAATGTGGACCAAAATTGACTCGTATGAAAGTGGTACCAAGAGATGGTTAAGGATGTCAAATTAGATGTTTATGATGTTAACATGTTAATTGTACCAATATATGGTGCAAGTGAGTCTTATAAGGTGCAAAATTACTCTAATATGGTTTAAAGGGACTTACATGGTAGATTAGAGCCAAAATGTGGACCCAAAATTGACTGTATGAAAGTGGTACCAAGAGATGGTTAAAGGATGTCAAATTGGATGTTTATGATGTTAACATGTTAATTCTACCAATATATGGTTGAAAGTGAGTCTTATAAGGTGCAAAATACTCTAATATGGTTTAAAGTGACTTACATGGTTGATTAGAGCCAAAATGTGGACCAAATTGACTCGTATGAAAGTGGTACCAAGAGGTGGTTAAAGGATTGTCAAATTAGATGTTTATGATGTTAACATGTTAATTGTACCAATATATGGTTGAAAGTGAGTCTTATAAGGTGCAAATTACTCTAATATGGTTTAAAGGGACTTACATGGTAGATTAGAGCCAAAATGTGGACCAAAATTGACTCGTATGAAAGTGGTACAAAGAGATGGTTAAAGGATATCAAATTGGATGTTTATGATGTTAACATGTTAATTCTACCAATATATGGTGGCAAGTTAGTCATTATAAGGTGCAAAATTACTCTAATATGGTTTTAAGTGACTTACATGGCTAGATTATAACCAAAATGTGGACAAATATTGACTTCGTATGAAAGTGGTACCAAGAGATGGTTAAGGATGTCAAATTGGATGTTTATGATGTTAACATGTTAATTCTACCAATATATAGTTGAAAGTGAGTCTTATACGGTGCAAAATTACTCAATATGGTTTAAAGTGACTTAATGGTTGATTTGAGCCAAATATGGACCAAAATTGACTCGTATGAAAGTGGTACCAAGAGGTGGTTAAAGGATGTCAAATTAGATGTTTATTATGTTAACATGTTAATTGTACCAATATATGGTTGAAAGTGAGTCTTATAAGGTGCAAAATTACTCTAATAAGGTTTAAAGGGACTTACATGGTAGATTAGAGCCTAAAATGTGGACCAAAATTGACTTGTATGAAAGTGGTACCAAGAGATGGTTAAGGATGTAAAATTGGATGTTTATGACGTTAACATGTTAATTCTACAATATATGGTGGCAAGTTAGTCTTATAAGGTGCAAAATTACTCTAATATGGTTTAAAGTGACTTACATGGTAGATTAGAGCCAAAATGTGGACCAAAATTGACTCGTATGAAAGTGGTACCAAGAGATGGTTAAAGGATGTCAATTGGATGTTTATGATGTTAACATGTTAATTCTACCAATATATGGTTGAAAGTGAGTCTTATAAGGTGCAAAATTACTCTATATGGTTTAAAGTGACTTACATGGTTGATTATGAGCCAAAATGTGGACCAAAATTGACTCGTATGAAAGTGGTACCAAGAGGTGGTTAAAGGATGTCAAATTAGATGTTTATGATGGTTAACATGTTAATTGTACCAATATATGGTTGAAAGTGAGTCTTATAAGGTGCAAATTACTCTAATATGGTTTAAAGGGACTTACATGGTAGATTAGAGCCAAAATGTGGACCAAATTGACTTGTATAAAGTGGTACAACGAGATGGTTAAAGGATGTAAATTGGATGTTTATGATGTTAACATGTTAATTCTACCAATATATGGTGGCAAGTTAGTCTTATAAGGTGCAAAATTACTCTAATATGGTTTAAAGTGACTTACCGGGTAGATTATAGCCAAAATGTGGACCAAATTGACTTCGTATAAAGTGGTACCAAGAGATGGTTAAAGTATGTCAAATTGGATATTTATGATATACATGTTAATTCTACCAATATAGGTGAAAGTGAGTCTTATAAGGTGCAAAATTACCTCTAATATGGTTTAAAGTGACTTACATGGTTGATTAGAGCCAAAATGTGGACCAAAATTGACTCGTATGAAAGTGGTACCAAGAGAGTGGTTAAAGGATGTCAAATTGGATGTTTATGATGTTAACATGTTAATTATACCAATATATGGTTGAAAGTGAGTCTTATAAGGTGCAAAATTACTCTAATATGGTTTTAGTGCTTACATGGTTGATTGAGCCAAAATGTGGACCAAAATTGACTCGTATGAAAGTGGTCCCAAGAGATGGTTAAAGGATGTCAAATTGGATGTTTATGATCTTAACATGTTATTCTACAATATATGGTCGGCAAGTTAGTCTTATAAGGTGCAAAATTACTCTAATATGGTTTAAAGTGACTTACATGGTTATTAGAGCCAAAATGTGGACCAAAATTGACTCGTATGAAAGTGGTACAAGATGGTTAAAGGATGTCAAATTGGAGTTTATGTTAACATGTTAATTCTACCAATATATGGTTGAAAGTGAGTCTTATAAGGTGCAAAATTACTCTAATATGGTTTAAAGTGACTTACATGGTTGATTAGAGCCAAAATGTGGACCAAAATTGACTCGTATGAAAGTGGTACCAAGAGGTGGTTAAAGGATGTCAAATTAGATTGTATGATGTTAA
>NW_027419321.1:0-36972 GCF_009905375.1 Apium graveolens
TTTCATCGAAATCTGCAAACCTTCAGTTTAATGATGTGACTGAAGATGCATCAAGCTACGCATCTTCCCATTCTCTCAAGGGACAAAGTTAAGTGCTGGTTACACTCTACCAACAGGGTCTATCACCACTTGGGAGGATCTTGCGCAAAAGTTTCTCACTAAATTCTTCCCTATGGCGAAGACTGCTGCAATCAGGAATGTTCTTACTCATTTGCTCAGCAAAATGGAGAATCTGTGTGAGGCTTGGGATCGATATAAGAGATGTTAAGGAAGTGCCCAAACCATGGCATACATGATTGGATGATTATTAACTGTTTTCTATAATGGATTGGGTGCTACTTTTAGACCCATGCTTGATGCAGCATCAGGAGAGCCTTGGGGATAAAAGCTACGATGAAGTTATGAACTTATTGAACTGATGGCTGCTAATGACCAAAATCCTTCCCAAAGGCTGACTCAAGAAAAAGTCACGGAATTCTGGAGTTGGACGCAGCAACTGTTATCGCTGCCCAACTTAAGGCTTTGACGATGAAGGTGGACACTTTGGCTAATTATGGAGTTAATCAAATCGCTAGTGTCTTTGAGCTTGTGTTGGTGCCCACGAGACTGATTAGTGAAAGGAATATGTCCTAAGTCCAATCATGAATTAGGATTTAGGAATAACTTCCTGTGTAATCTGTTTTGATTTCATTGATATTAATAAAAGACTTGTTTTGTTTTTATTACGGGCTGTATCTATTTAAGTGTTTAAATAAGATATACCATAGTTTAGAGTAAAGCTTTTTATGGATTATGATGAGATCATAATAGTGAGACCTAAAAGATGATAACTCTAAACTTAAATAGTTTCTGATCATAGGATTACTAACTGGTAATTAATAATCCGCAAAGATCGGTACATACTATGCTTGCTTCATATGAAGGATTCTGTTCTCATAGACATTTGTGTGGTGACACTATAGTTAGTATGTGCTTATTATAGAATAAGTTCACTGAACATGACTCGCACAGCTGAACAACTGATGGAGTTCACTCACGTGTCAGCAGTTGTTCACATAGTGATAATTGTACAAGTATCCTTAGACTTGAGGTCATCATAGTCATCTTGTGTACACTGAACTATGCTTTGGTTTAGTTCTTAATCTCCAGGGACAATTATTAGGGCTCTACTGGGTATAGGAATTGTACACGAAGATAGTGTATGATCAATAAAGGATCTATCCCTTCCAGTGAAGGAAGCGAATGTTCAAGGCTGATCCACTTATGCTAGTTCAGGAATCTTTGGCCAGAGTGAATGAAATTAGAAAGGAGTTTCTAATTTGCATAGAACTACGCATAGTAAATGGTAAGCAAGTGATTAAATTAGATAGGCTTGACACGAGATCCATGCCTTGTATTTAATCGGACATTGTAGGGTAGAAGGAGTTTATTGTACGGTAACTATTCACTGAATAGGTTCTTGGTATTCTAAGCAGTGAATTCATATTATCCGGATAGTCGCGATATGCTGAGAAGTCCCTCACGATGTAGAATAAATGTGATTAATTAATTAATCATATTTAATAAATTAGAATTTATAAATAATGATAAATAGTTTTTATTATTATTTTTCTACTACCGGCTTAATATTGAACCTACAGGGTCACACCATAAAAAGATGATTTAATGGTGGGGGAATTAATTAATAATGGCTAAATAATTATTTATTTGTGAAATAAATAATTAATTGGCAAATTTAATAATTGATTAAATGAGATTTAATTGATTATAATTAATTAAGAAAAGTTTCTTAATATTATTAATTAAAGAATTTAATTTTTGGAATTAAATCAAGAGAGAGAATTATTTCTAAAGTGTTTAGAAAAAGGATTAATAATTAAAAGGTGTTTTAATTATTAATGGATAATAAATGGGATAATATAATATTATTTATGGGAAAATTTCAGCTGAAAATTTTGCCTATAAATACACTATTATAGACCCTATTTTATTCCAACCCACATCGACCCCAAAAACCCAAAAAGTTTGGAAAACCCAATTCTCTCCACCTCCTTCCTCCTCCTTAACATCGTTTTCTTGGTGGATACCGGTGGAGTGCTTCACACTTGAGGAGCAACTGCTAAGGATCTCTGATCGTTGTCTCCGAATTATTTTAAAGGTTAGATTCGATCCCTCGAATTTTTATTCACGATTTATATGCTTTTATTTGGATTTTGTATGTGTAAAAGTGTTTGCCATGCCTCCGCTGCGTTTAAAATCCAACAATTAGTGCGCAATTTCTAGTGAATCAGCTCCGTTTGTGAGCAACTTCCAGCGATCGCAACAACTAGTGCCAGCCACCTATCATCCCAACAAGTGCAATCATCCTAATTTCAGCTGGAGCAACACTCAGAATGCGGTTCAACAGCCTTATCAGCAATATCCAGCTAAGTTGTACAACCCCCTGGTTTTCAGCAACCGTAATATGTACCAAGACAATAATTCCAACTGCAACAAGCCAATGAAAAATCTGAATTAGAGGAGTGAAGCTTATGTGCAAGAGTCAAGCCGTTTCTATCAAGACCTTGAAAAATCAAATTGAGCAAATTGTTAATGTCTTGCTAAATCGTCAGCCTAGTACACTACCTAGTGACACTAAAGTGCCAGGAAAGAGGGAAGCTAAGGAGCAAGTAAAGGCAATCACTTTAAGGTCTGGAAAGGTTGCGAATCCTGAACAAACTCAAGTGTTGACTGAAGAAGCTGAGGCTGAGAAAGAAGTAGAGCAACAGGAAGTAGAAGTGGAACCAAGGAAGACTACTTTTGAGCACACTCCTCCTGAGGGTAATACATGGGAGAAGCAGATCTATCCTCCACCGCCTTTTTCCAAGCGGCTGCAGAAGAAAAAGCTGGACAAGTAATTTGAGAAGTTTCTGGAGGTGTTCAAGAAACTTCTATCAACATACCTTTCGCTGAGACTCTTGAGCAGATGCCTAGTTATGCAAGGTTTGAAAGGTATTCTCTCTCGAAAGGTGAAGCTAGATGATTTAGAGACAGCCGCTCTCACGAAGGAATGCAGTGTTGTGTTGCAACAGAAGTTCCCTCCGAAGCTTAAGGATCCAGGAAGCTTCACTATTCCGTGTACTATTGGAAAAATGTCTTTTAACAGATGCTTATGTTACTTGGGAGCTAGCATCAATCTGATGCCTTTATTAATCTTCAAGCAGTTGGACTTGCCTGATCCAAAACTGACTTAAATGACCTTGCAGTTGGCCGACCGTTCTATTACATATCCGTGAGGTATTGTGGAGGATGTCTTGGTCAAGGTTGATAAACTCATATTCCCTGCTAATTTCGTCATTCTTGATTTCGAGGAGGATAAGAAGATTCTCATAATCTTGGGGAGCTTTCTTGGCGACTGGTGATAAGTGGCATTTTATACCACTTAGAACGTCTTAAAATGGCTTAAATTGGTGTCTTGAAATCAAGTATTTTGTGTATTTGATGCGTTTTTCTAGTGTTTATGCATTTCAGGGTATTAGTTGCATTTCGGAGGAGGAATCATCAAGAATAAGCCTTGGCATGTGTTCACCATTGCGAGAGGAAAAGAACGGGCAGATTACGGCGAAGAAACGGAGCAAACCTGGAATTTTTCCAGTAGGGTCCTGCGCGCCCGCAGCAATGCTCGGCCGCGCAGCAGCCTTGCGCGCCCGCGCAGAAATGCTGAGCGGCCGCGCAGGGTCGGGGAAAAAGAATTATTTTAGACTTCTACTTCTGTTTGGCTTCCAACTTCTATGTAATCTGAGTTTTATGGGACTATTATATAAGTAGATTTGAGACGTTTTCACATAAGAAGAGGAGATTATGTTTTAGATTGTGTTTTGCGCAAGAAGCGAAGGAGATAAGGAAGAAGACCGATTTAGCACACGCAACGAAGAGGAAGCATATATTCTTGTGATTCTTGTTTCGTTGTAACGTTGGATGCTAGTTTTCTTGCTTTGACTTATTTACTCTTGTGACGTACTCTGTTTTAATATAATTAGTTTAGTTATTATTTTCTTGTGTTTGTTTATCATGATTTCATATGAACCCATGATGGCGATAAGTTCTATTATGGGCTAATCGTGATCATGGGGTTGCAACGGATTTATTATGGAATTCTTTAGTTAATTGTTTAATACTTTAGTGTGTGATGATTGCATGATATCTAGTATTGGTTGTGCGTATTCGTCTTATGTGCGTCGCGAACATATAAGATAGGGTGTTAATCTCTTGTGAAGCGACGGTGGATCTTGAGATTTAGAACTTGCCATGCTAGCATAGGTTCATGTACGTTGTGCATGATTAGTGGGTAACTCTAACAGTTTTATTTGCCCTATGTAATCAAAAGGAATAACTTGTGCTTAAATCGTTGTGTTGTCAATTTCTGTAGACATATAGGAACTCAACATAATTGATGACTATTCAACTTCTATCTTAATTGTGGATGTTGGTAGAATGGTATTAGTACAATGAAAGTTGGCTTTTATCAGTTTCGTGTTATTCGATTAATATCATCACTGTCACATGCTAAAGGTAATAACAATGGCTATAGAAGGAAGTAATAATGAAGTTGTGATCTCATGAGTGTTTTATTATTGATAAATTGAAGTGTTAGTTAAGTGGTTAATTAAGTAGTTAATTATAGTTAATATTTAATCAACAATTTTAAGTGTTTTATCTTAACATTGAGAAGTAATCACATTGGTGAGTGAGTTTAATTAGACAATAACTTAGTCTGAGTCTCTGAGGGAACGAACTAGAAAGTATTCTATATTACTTGCGAACGCGTATACTTGCGTGAATATTAGTGCGTGTTTCGCCCTAACAAGTTTTTGGCGCCGCTGCCGGGGACTCGGCGTATTTGTTTAGTTTATGTACTTACCATCATTGGTCATTAGGACTCAGTGATTAGGACGTAGTAGTTAATTACTCTTTTCGGTTGTGTTTCAGGTACTTTAGCAAGCGTTTATGCAAACTCGTTCTCGTGCTCGCAAGAGGACCTTAGATACAGCTGAGGAGAAAGACGAAGTTCTTGATACTCCGGAGAAGTTAGATTTTGAGGATTCGGATTCAGGAACTGAGCAGAAAGAACCAGTAAACATGGGAGATCGTATTGTTCAAGCTGATCCAGCTCTTATGGATTTTTCTCGGCCTAAAATTGATGACATTCAGTCAAGCATCCTTCATCCGGCTATTCAAGCTAACACCTTTGAAATCAAGCCGGGCACTATTCAGATGGTGCAGAATTCTGTTTCTTTTGGAGGAGCGGCAACTGAAGACCCCAACATGCACATAAGGAATTTTGTCGAGATCTGCAGCACTTTTAAGTATAATGGCGTGACTGATGAGGCTATCAAGTTGAGGCTTTTCCCATTCTCACTGAGGGATAAGGCTAAAGACTGGTTACATTCTGAACCAGCTGGGTCCATCACTACGTGGCAAGATCTTGCGCAAAAGTTTCTGGTGAAGTTTTATCCAATGGCAAAGACTGCTGCTATGAGGAGTGCTCTTACTCAGTTTGCGCAGCAACCTACAGAATCTATGTGCGAGGCTTGGGAACGCTACAAGGAAATGTTGAGAAAATGTCCACATCATGGAATGCCGGATTGGATGGTAATCACTGGTTTTTATAATGGTTTGGGGGCCCAATCTCGGCCCATGCTCGATGCAGCAGCTGGAGGCGCCTTATGGGCTAAAAGCTATACTGAGGCGTATAATCTTATCGAGACGATGGCTGCAAATGAGCATCAAAACCCAACTCAGAGGATGACGTCAGGCAAGGTAGCAGGTATTCTGGAAGTTGATGCAGCCACCGCTATTGCAGCCCAGCTCCAAGCGCTATCAATGAAGGTTGATTCTTTGGCTACGTATGGAGTTAATCAAATAGCTATGGTTTGTGAGCTTTGTGCAGGTTCTCATGCTACGGATCAGTGTTCTCTTGTCAACGAATCTGTTCAGTATGTGAATAATTATCAGCGACAACAGCAGCCTGTGCCAGCGACCTATCATCCTAACAACAGAAATCATCCAAATTTCAGCTGGGGAATAATCAGAATGCTATTCAGCCACCATATCAGCAAGGAGTGAGTAAACAGTTTAACCCACCTGGATTCCAGCAACCACAGCAGTATGCTACAAGGCAATCATATCCTCAACAGGGAAGTGCAGCTGCACCTACTAGTGCTGATTTTGAGGAACTTAAGCTGTTGTGCAAGAGTCAGGCGGTTTCTATCAAGACCTTGGAAAATCAAATCGGTCAATTAGCCAATGCAGTGCTCAATCGTCAACCTGGCACTCTTCCCAGTGACACGGAAGTACCAGGCAGGAAGGAAGCTAAAGAGCAAGTCAAGGCTATTACCTTAAGGTCTGGAAAAGTAGCTGATGCTGAAAAGGCAAAAGAAGTCGAAGCTGAAGTTAGAGATGAGAATCTAAGCAAAAGGAGAAAGTGGCGGAACCAGGATGACTACTGTTGAACACACTCTGCCTGAGGCTAATACAGGGGAGAAACAGCTCTATCCTCCACCACCTTTTCCTAAGAGATTGCAGCAACAAAAATGGATAGACAGTTCGGGAAGTTTCTGGGAGGTGTTCAAGAAACTTCACATCAATATACCTTTCACTGAGGCCTTGGAACAAATGCCTAGTTATGCGAAGTTTATGAAGACTATTCTTTCAAGGAAGGTGAAACTGGATGACCTTGAAACCGGTTGCTCTCACGGAAGAATGCAGCGCTGTTCTGCAGCAAAAGTTACCACCAAAACTGAAAGATCCAGGAAGCTTCACCATTCCTTGCACCATTGGCAATCTAACTTTTGACAAGTGCCTTTGTGATTTGGGAGCAAGCATTAATCTGATGCCCTTGTCGATCTTTAAAAAGCTGGATCTGCCTGATCCAAAACCCACATACATGTCGCTACAATTGGCGGACCGTTCCATTACTTACCCAAGGGGCATAGTTGAGGATGTGCTCGTCAAGGTGGATAAGCTCTTCTTTCCTGCAGATTTTGTTATTCTGGATTTTGAGGAGATAAGAAGATTCCTATAATCTTGGGGAGGGCCTTCTTGGCTACTTGGCCGTACCTTGATAGATGTGCAAAAAGGGGAACTTACTATGCGGGTCCAAGATCAGGATGTGACCTTCAACGTATTCAGGCAATGAAATTCCCTACAGAAGATGAGGAGTGTTTAAAAGTGGATGTATTGATTCCGCAGTTACTTCGGAACTCGATCACATGCTAATGTCTGATGCATTGGAAAAGGCCTTAGTGGGGGATTTTGACAGTGATGATGAAGATAGCAACGAGCAATTACAATATCTGAACGCTTCTCCATGGAAGCGAAAGCTCGACATACCATTTGAATCTCTTGGTACTTCTGACCTTAAGAAGGCTGAAGGGAAGCGCAAACCATCAATAAGGAAGCACCTACCTTGGAGCTCAAACCATTACCTGAACACTTGAGGTATGCTTTTTTAGGTGATTCATCTCGTTACCTGTTATTATTTCAGCTGACCTTTCAGGTAGTGAGGAAGACAAGCTCTTAAGGATTTTGAGAGAATTCAAATCGGCTATAGGATGGACCATAGCAGACATCAAGGGGATAAGTCCTTCATATTGTATGCATAAAATTCTGTTAGAGGAAGTAGTAAGCCAACTGTGGAACAGCAGCGAAGACTGAACCCGATCATGAAGGAGGTGGTGAAGAAAGAAATTCTGAAATGGCTAGATGCAGGCATCATTTATCCTATTTCTGACAGCTCTTGGGTGAGCCCCGTGCAATGTGTACCTAAGAAAGGAGGTATCACTGTGGTCGCAAATGAAAAGAATGAGCTCATCCCTACTCGAACAGTTACAGGATGGAGAGTATGCATGGATTATAGAAAATTGAACAAGCCACAAGGAAGGATCACTTCCCTCTCCCATTCATTGATCAAATACTTGACAGATTGGCGGGACATGAGTATTTTTGTCTTCTGGATGGTTATTCCGGGTATAATCAGATTTGTATTGCACCAGAAGATCAGGAAAAGACTACCTTCACTTGTCCATTTGGCACATTTGCTTTTCGTAGAGTTTCGTTTGGGTTATGTGGCGCCCCGGCCACCTTTCAGAGATGTATGATGGCTATATTCTCTGACATGATTGAAAATAACGTCGAAGTGTTCATGGATGACTTCTCCGTCTTTGGACACTCATATGATGAATGTTTGAATAATCTGCGCGCCGTACTCAAAAGATGCGTGGAAACTAATTTGGTGCTTAATTGGGAGAAATGTCATTTTATGGTGCGTGAAGGCATTATCCTTGGGCATAGGGTCTCTAGCAAAGGTCTGGAGGTGGACAAGGCCAAGGTGGGAGTCATTGAAAATCTTCCCCCACCTAATTCGGTGAAAGGAATCCGTAGTTTTCTCGGTCATGCAGGTTTTTATCGGCGATTCATCAAGGACTTTTCAAAGATATCTAAGCCGTTGTGCAATTTACTTGAGAAAGATGTGCCTTTCAAATTTGATGATGAATGTTTGGCAGCATTCGAGACTCTCAAGGAGAGTTTGATCACGGCACCAATTATTACAGCACCAGATTGGACAGAACCGTTTGAGATGATGTGTGATGCGAGTGACTATGCGGTAGGTGCAGTTCTGGGACAACGCAAGAAAAATCTCTTCCATGTGGTCTACTATGCGAGTAAGACTTTAAATGGGGCCCAATTGAACTACACCACTACTGAGAAGGAGCTTTTGGCTATAGTCTTTGGCTTTGAGAAATTTCGATCTTATCTGCTTGGTACGAAAGTAACAGTATTCACTGATCATGCATCTATTCGCTATCTGGTTTCTAAGAAGGATTCGAAGCCGAGACTCATTCGTGGGTGCTTTTACTTCAGGAATTTGAGTTAGAGATCAAAGATAGAAAAGGTACCGAGAAATCAAGTAGCTGACCATCTCTCTAGGTTGGAGAATCCCGATTCTACTTCACAAGATAGGACGTTAATTAATGAATCTTTTCCGGATGAGCAGTTGTTTGCAATTCAGGAGGAAGAACCATGGTTTGCAGATATTGTAAACTATCTTGTCAGCAATATAATGCCGTTTAATTTGACATCCGCTCAAAAGAAGAAGTTTCTACATGAGGTGAAGTGGTATATGTGGGATGAACCATATTTGTTTAGACAGGGAGCTGATCAGATCATCAGGAGATGTATCCCGTTCTGTGAGACAGAGGGGATATTACGAGACTGCCATTCCACGGTTTATGGTGGACACTATGGAGGTGAGAAGACGGCAGCTCGTATTCTGCAGCAGGTTTTTTCTGGCCTACTTTGTTCAAGGATTGCTCATCAGTTTGTTTTAAGGTGTGATCGTTGCCAAAGAGTGGGAAATTTGTCAAGGAAGGATGAGATGCCATTAAATGTGATGCTTGAAGTCGAGGTCTTTGATGTGTGGGGAATCGATTTCATGGGGCCTTTATCGCGTCTTGCAATAATCATTACATCTTGCTGGCAGTCGATTATGTCTCAAAATGGGTCGAAGTTAAAGCTTTACCGACAAATGATGCAAAGGTAGTACTAAATTTTCTTCATAAGCAAATTTTCACAAGGTTTGGAACGCCTCGGGTAATCATAAGTGATGAAGGATCGCATTTTTGCAACCGTAAGTTCACTTCTATGATGCAGCGTTATAATGTGAATCATCGAGTAGCTACTGCCTATCATCCGCAAACAAATGGTCAAGCGAAAGTGTCTAACAGAGAGATAAAGCGCATTCTAGAGAAGGTTGTTTGTCCGTCAAGGAAGGATTGGTCTTTAAAGCTCGATGAAGCTGTTTGGGCTTACAGAACAGCATACAAAACTCCACTTAGGATGTCACCGTTTCAGTTGTGTACGGTAAGGGATGTCATCTACCGCGGAACTTGAGCATAAGGCCTACTGGGCATTGAAGAAATTGAACCTGGATTTAGATGCAGCTGGTAAGAAAAGAATGCTTCAGCTTAATGAACTTGATGAATTTCGATTGCAAGCGTACGAGAATAACAAAATGTATAAGGAAAAGGTGAAGAGGTGGCACGATAGGAAGCTACATCCTAAGTTATTTGTGCCAGGGCAACAAGTTCTTTATTCAACTCTCGGCTCCGACTTTTTCCTGGAAGTTGAAATCAAGGTGGTCTGGACCTTTTATTGTCAAAACTGTGTTTCCACATGGAGCGGTGGAAATTTTGAGAATGATTCGGACCAAGCATTCAAGGTTAACGGTCAGCGGTTGAAGCACTACTATGGGGATATGGCAAACCGAGAGGTGGTTAGTGCCATTTTGTTGACTACTTGAGAAAGGTACGGAACGTCAAGCTAATGACAAAAAAGAAGCGTTGCGTGGGAGGCAACCCATGAATGGTTGTTACAGGAACCCTTAGAAGTTAATAACCTATCCAAAAACACAAAAAAAAATCAGAAAACAGGGGCTGAAAATTTTTTTCCAGAGACCCTCTGCGCGCCCGCGCAGCTATGCTGAGCAGCCGCGCAGCTTGCTGCGCGCCCGCACAGAAATGTTGAGCGGCCGCGCAGGGGTCGAGTTCCAGAAAATTTTTTGCAGTTCAGAAAAAAAAAAAAAAAAAACAAAAACACAAAAAAAACCCATCACAGAACATAAACCCACGAATTCTTTTCCCATTACCCCATGATTTTATCCCTCAACCCCACTCCTAATCTAATTTAACCTACTCCACACCCTATATATACATACACCTATCCTACATATCTCCCACAAACTTCCTACACTTAAACCCTCTCATAAACATCAAAAATCAGTTCTTAGACACTTTTATTCACAAATCATGGCACCCAAGAGAGCACGCACTATTGACAGCAGCAGCACAGTTCCTATTGTTGATTCATCAAGGGGTACTGCTGCAAGGCCTCGGTTAACTGACAGAGCTGCGGAGGAGGAGTACACTAGGCTGTTGGGGAAGCCGATTCTGAAGGAGAGGGGGTTTTTACCATCAGGGAGGGATGGTGAGTTGTTGCCCATGATTGCAGAGAAGGGGTGGATAGCTTTTTGTGAGTCACCCAAAGCAGTACCGATGAGTGTTGTTCGCGAGTTCTACGCGAACGCGAAGGCTGAAAAGAATGGGTTTTCTGTAGTTCGTGGGCTGATGGTTGATTATCATCCTGCGGCGATTCGCCGTGTGATTGGACAGCGAGAGAGGAAGCCCGAGGAGGAGAATTGGAATGAAAAGACTGCTGAGGATTTTGACTTGGATTTGATTTGTGCGACTCTCTGTCGACCGGGCACAGTTTGGAACCGCAGTCCAGCCAATAATGAGTATCGTCACTTTCCGGCGATCGCCATGAACAGGTATGCCCGTGCATGGAATGCATTTATATGTGCTAATATTTTGCCTTCTTCACATGCACACGAGGTCACAGTTGAGAGAGCACAGTTGTTGTGGGGAATTCTGAATGAGGAATACTATGTGGACCTTGGTGAGTTTATCTACCAAGGAATTCTGAAGTTTTTGAGGGGAGCAAAGCATATGAACATCCCTTATGCATCCACGGTTACGAAGCTATGCCGAGCAGTAGGAGTAAACTGGCCGGCTCATGAGCAGTTGCAGTTGCCAGCAGCTCCGATAGATTCTGGCACTCTGAATGGGATGCAGGAGTGGACCGGTGGTGAGCCTGAGGAGCATGGGCTGGGTTATCGTCTTCCAGGAGGACGTCCAGCACGAGGTGCTACTATGGCTAGGCCAGGGCGTGGTGAGGCTGGTTCTTCGAGAGCTCAGGAGGGTGCTGGGATCGGTGATGCCCAGTATAGGAGGCTTTCACGGCGGATGGATGCCATGTATGAGACGCAGAGCAGGTTTGCTCAGGAGCTCACTCTTGCGTTAGGGACTGCTTTTCGAGGCCTTGGAGCTGATATCCAGTGGCCAATTTTTGGTGAGGACTCTGCATACCCGCCGCCTGATACTCCACCCACTGAGGGTGATGATGATGATGACTCCGAGTAGGTATACCCTGTGTTCCTTTCTACTACCTTCACTGGGGACAGTGAAGATTTTAAGTTTGGGGGTGGTAACCGTAGTCTGTCTATGCCTGCCTCATCATTTTGTAGCTGATGTAAAAGATACTAAACTTTCGTCTTCTTTAACATTAGTTTTTAAAAATGTACCGATGTATTTATTTGAAATTTACATCAGGTGCTTTGCATATTTGTTTAAGAACTGATGTCCATGTAGCAGTTTAACAACAGTTTTTAAGAATGTGTGCATAAACTGATGTCTATATGCCTAAGAATACCAAAAAAAAAATAAACTGGCTAGCTAAGTTAACTAACCCACTAGCAAAATAACATAATAATATATTCAATCACAATAATATCCAATCCATCCCATTGGCCAACTACACTCATCATATCTAAACTACATAGTATAATTATAATTCAAATACAAACTAAGTCAAAACTAACTGTTCCATGAAGTATTTATCCGCTCAAAACTCATAACCAACTCTAAAATATAAACTCCACTGCAATGTCAATGCACCAGGAGTAACATCAATACTCATACACCTCTCCAAAAATTTAAAAGGGGCTATGGCTATATCGTTTAACATGACTGCCTAATAAGCAAATAAATACATTAAGAGCTCAGAAGAAATTAGATGAAATTTGACCAATAACGACAATCATATGTAGCTACTAGTTAATCACCTGTATTCCTTCAACGCCACCGATTGCGGCTCCAATGTCAGATTCTTGAAGCATTCCCACATTATTTCCTCCATCATCAATTGCCAATGTCGCCTTTCCCGTGTCTTCGTAACAAGTCCAGTAACATGCATTTTTATTATTTTCTTCCTTTCTTGTCTAAGTAAACTGCAAGGGAACCCAAAATATACATATTATATAAATTGAAAATCAAATTTACATTAATGCAAAAGCCGAACTAGAAAACCAAGAAGGGATAAATTACAACAGCTATCATTCAAAGTCAAATTTCCTATTGTTAATCCGGCGGATAACTATACTTATAAGGAAAATATAACTTAACCTAGTTTGTGAAGTACGACAACTAAATATCTTCTAGACCTAAAATTTTCCTATATATTAAAATGTATTAAAAGTTACCGATCGTTACTTGGCTTCCTAAATTCCAGCAGTTTTTCTTTTGTTGCCATAAGTAAAATCTTCTACTGTTTCATAATAATAAAAACAACAAAGTACTTTATAATTAGTTTAATTAAACTATCTTTCTTGGTTTTTGCTTGCTATTGAGTGGCATTTATGATACTTTATAATGCTCTAATAAGCTTTGAATTGATGCATTTGTACTCAAGTTGTTAAGTGTTTTAACGTGTTTTCTAGTATTTTTGCATTTCAGGCATTAATCCGTGAATCAGGTGAATTAGCATTGTTTTATTGCTAATTTGGTGTCAAGGTGGTGTTGGAATAAAAGCTCGTGGAAAGCCGGCTCGAAGCAGCAAGGAAAAAGATGAAATCTGAGTTTTTCCCAGAAGGACGGCGCGCCCGCGCTGTGATAGCGCGCGGCCGCACCAGGATTCCCGAATGACAGCGCGCCCGCGCTGTGATAGCGTGCGGCCGCGCCGGTGCGGAAAATATAAATCTTGATTCTAATTCGATTCTAAGTGGGGAGACTTCCAGATTGCAAAGGGCTGCTATATATATTCAAATAAGAACGTTTTTATTAGAGAGACATACCAGAGCGCAAGGAGAGCCGTAAGAAGACCGTTTTAGCACAATTTAACGAAGGCGAAGAAGATCTATTTTTACTTGTGAATCTTTATTTTAAGTTATATTTGGATGCTAGTTTTCTTACTTGTGAACCTTTACTCTTGTTTGTACTTGGTTTTATTTATTCGTTATAAAGACTACGTTTGTTATACCATGCTTTCATCGGAACACACGTTGATGATGAGTCTGATCATGGGCTAATCGTTATCGTGGGGTTCTAGCGGATTTATTTATGGATTTCTTTAGTTAAATCATTTTGATACCTTAGTATGTGGTGATTGATTGATATCCTAGTATTGGTTGTGCGTATTCGCCTTATGAGCGTCGCGAACTTATAAGATATTGTGTTAATTCTTAATGAAACGACAGTGAATTTAAGGATTATAACTTGCCATGCTAGCATAGGTTCATGTGTTATTGTTATGCATGATTCGTAGATAATTTTATACATCTTACTTACCATGTGTAATCAAGATAGATAACTTGTGCTTAAACCGTTATGTTGTCAAATTCTATAGACATATAGGGTCTCAATATAATTGGTGTCTATTCAGCTTCTATCTCTTTTGTGGATGTCTGGTAGTATGGTACTCGTGCAATGAAAGTTGGCATTTATCAGTTTCGTGTTGTCTGATTAGTGTCTTTACCATTGCATGCTAAGGTTGAGAACAATAAGGTTATTGAATGAAGTATTTAATGAAGTTAGAATCCCATGATTGTCATATATATTAATTCAGTCAATCTTAATTTCGTAGTTATAATAGTTAGCGTAATTCTTAGTTATAAACAACCTCAAATTGTTATCGTCTTAGCATTGAATAATAACCATACATTGTTGTTTATGTACGTAAATTAATTAGTTAACCAATACAGTCTCTGTGAGAATGAAATAGAAAAGATTTTATACTACTTGCGAACTCGTATACTTGCGTGTTATATTAGCGCGTGTTAGCGACTAACAAGTTTGTGGCGCCGCTGCTGGGGGGTGCAGTGTTAATTTATAGTTTATGTGCTTTCCATCAGTGGTCGTTAACGTTCATTGACTCGGACATTTTTACTTATTTGTTCCTTGTTTTATTTCAGGTACTCTAGCGAGGGTGTATGCATAACATTCGCGTACTCGTAAGAGAACATTGGATAAAGCCAAGAAAGAACTTATGGTAGTTCGTAAGGAAGTTTTTGAGGAAGAAAAGAAGGTAGATGAGAAGAGAAAGTTGAAGAACCAGCTTTAGTAGAGATGGGTGATCAAGCAGAAAATCTGAAGGCTTTGATGGACTATTCCCAGCCTAAGATTAATGACATTCAATCAAGCATCATCAGACCAGCCATCAGGGCTAACACTTTTGAGATCAAGTCAAGCACGATTCAGATGATACAGAACTCAGTTCAGTTTGGGAGTTCTCCTACTGAAGACCCCGACATGCACATCAGGGATTTCATCGAAATCTGCAAAACCTTCAAGTTTAATGATGTGACTGAAGATGCTATCAAGCTACGCATCTTCCCATTCTCTCAAAGGGACAAAGTTAAGTGCTGGTTACACTCTCTACCAGCAGGGTCTATCACCACTTGGGAGGATCTTGCGCAAAAGTTTCTCACTAAATTCTTCCCTATGGCGAAGACTGCTGCAATCAGGAATGTTCTTACTCAGTTTGCTCAGCAAAATGGAGAATCTTTGTGTGAGGCTTGGGATCGATATAAGGAGATGTTAAGGAAGTGCCCAAACCATGGCATACATGATTGGATGATTATTAACTGTTTCTATAATGGATTGGGTGCTACTTTTAGACCCATGCTTGATGCAGCATCAGGAAGAGCCTTGTGGGATAAAAGCTACGATGAAGTTTATGAACTTATTGAACTGATGGCTGCTAATGAGTACCAAAATCCTTCCCAAAGGCTGACTCAAGAAAAAGTCACAGGAATTCTGGAGTTGGACGCAGCAACTGTTATCGCTGCCCAACTTAAGGCTTTGACGATGAAGGTGGACACTTTGGCTAATTATGGAGTTAATCAAATCGCTAGTGTCTTTGAGCTTTGTGTTGGTGCCCACGAGACTGATTAGTGAAAGGAATATGTCCTAAGTCCAATCATGAATTAGGATTTAGGAATAACTTCCTGTGTAATCTGTTTTGATTTCATTGATATTAATAAAAGACTTGTTTTGTTTTTATTACGGGCTGTATCTATTTAAGTGTTTAAATAAGATATACCATAGTTTAGAGTAAAGCTTTTTATGGATTATGATGAGATCATAATAGTGAGACCTAAAAGATGATAACTCTAAACTTAAATAGTTTCTGATCATAGGATTACTAACTGGTAATTAATAATCCGCAAAGATCGGTACATACTATGCTTGCTTCATTATGAAGGATGTCTGTTCTCATAGACATTTGTGTGGTGACACTATAGTTAGTATGTAGGTGCTTATTATAGAATAAGTTCACTGAACATGACTCGCACAGCTGAACAACTGATGGAGTTCACTCACGTGTCAGCAGTTGTTCACATAGTGATAGTTGTACAAGTATCCTTAGACTTGAGGTCATCATAGTCATCTTGTGTACACTGAACTATGCTTTGGTTTAGTTCTTAATCTCTAGGGACAATTATTAGGGCTCTACTGGGTATAGGAATTTGTACACGAAGATAGTGTATGATCAATAAAGGATCTATCCCTTCCAGTGAAGGAAGCGAATGTTCAAGGCTGATCCACTTATGCTAGTTCAGGAATCTTTGGCCAGAGTGAATGAAATTAGAAAGGAGTTTCTAATTTGCATAGAACTACGCATAGTAAATGGTAAGCAAGTGATTAAATTAGATAGGCTTGACACGAGATCCATGCCTTGTATTTAATCGGGACATTGTAGGGTAGAAGGAGTTTATTGTACGGTAACTATTCACTGAATAGGTTCTTGGTATTCTAAGCAGTGAATTCATATTATCCGGATAGTCGCGATATGCTGAGAAGTATCCCTCACGATGTAGAATAAATGTGATTAATTAATTAATCATATTTAATAAATTAGAGAATTTATATAAATAATGATAAAATAGTTTTATTATTATTTATTTCTACTACCGGCTTAATATTGAACCTACAGGGTCACACCATAAAAAGAGAATGATTTAATGGTGGGGGAATTAATTAATAATGGCTAAATAATTATTTATTTGTGAAATAAATAATTAATTGGCAAATTTAATAATTGATTAAATGAGATTTAATTGATTATAAATTAATTAAGAAAAGTTCTTAATATTATTAATTAAAGGATTTAATTTTTGGAAATTAAATCAAGAGAGAGAATTATTTCTAAAGTGTTTAGAAAAAGGATTAATAATTAAAAGGTGTTTTAATTATTAATGAGAATAATAAATGGGATAATAATAATATTATTTATGGGAAAATTTCAGCTGAAAATTTTGCCTATAAATACACTATTATAGACCCTATTTTATTCCAACCCACATCGACCCCAAAAACCCAAAAAGTTTGGAAAACCCAATTCTCTCCACCTCCTTCCTCCTCCTTAACATCGTTTTCTTGGTGGATACCGGTGGAGTGCTTCACACTTGAGGAGCAACTGCTAAGGATCTCTGATCGTTGTCTCCGAATTATTTTAAAGGTTAGATTCGATCCCTCGAATTTTTATTCACGATTTATATGCTTTTATTTGGATTTTGTATGTGTAAAAGTGTTTTGCCATGCCTCCGCTGCGTTTAAAATCCAACAATTAGTGCGCAATTTCTAGTGAATCAGCTCCGTTTGTGAGCAACTTCCAGCGATCGCAACAACTAGTGCCAGCCACCTATCATCCCAACAAGTGCAATCATCCTAATTTCAGCTGGAGCAACACTCAGAATGCGGTTCAACAGCCTTATCAGCAATATCCAGCTAAGTTGTACAACCCCCCTGGTTTTCAGCAACCGTAATATGTACCAAGACAATAATTCCAACTGCAACAAGCCAATGAAAAATCTGAATTAGAGGAGTGAAGCTTATGTGCAAGAGTCAAGCCGTTTCTATCAAGACCTTGAAAAATCAAATTGAGCAAATTGTTAATGTCTTGCTAAATCGTCAGCCTAGTACACTACCTAGTGACACTAAAGTGCCAGGAAAGAGGGAAGCTAAGGAGCAAGTAAAGGCAATCACTTTAAGGTCTGGAAAGGTTGCGAATCCTGAACAAACTCAAGTGTTGACTGAAGAAGCTGAGGCTGAGAAAGAAGTAGAGCAACAGGAAGTAGAAGTGGAACCAAGGAAGACTACTTTTGAGCACACTCCTCCTGAGGGTAATACATGGGAGAAGCAGATCTATCCTCCACCGCCTTTTTCCAAGCGGCTGCAGAAGAAAAAGCTGGACAAGTAATTTGAGAAGTTTCTGGAGGTGTTCAAGAAACTTCATATCAACATACCTTTCGCTGAGACTCTTGAGCAGATGCCTAGTTATGCAAGGTTTATGAAAGGTATTCTCTCTCGAAAGGTGAAGCTAGATGATTTAGAGACAGCCGCTCTCACGAAGGAATGCAGTGTTGTGTTGCAACAGAAGTTCCCTCCGAAGCTTAAGGATCCAGGAAGCTTCACTATTCCGTGTACTATTGGAAAAATGTCTTTTAACAGATGCTTATGTTACTTGGGAGCTAGCATCAATCTGATGCCTTTATTAATCTTCAAGCAGTTGGACTTGCCTGATCCAAAACTGACTTAAATGACCTTGCAGTTGGCCGACCGTTCTATTACATATCCGTGAGGTATTGTGGAGGATGTCTTGGTCAAGGTTGATAAACTCATATTCCCTGCTAATTTCGTCATTCTTGATTTCGAGGAGGATAAGAAGATTCTCATAATCTTGGGGAGAGCTTTCTTGGCGACTGGTGATAAGTGGCATTTTATACCACTTAGAACGTCTTAAAATGGCTTAAATTGGTGTCTTGAAATCAAGTATTTTGTGTATTTGATGCGTTTTTCTAGTGTTTATGCATTTCAGGGTATTAGTGCATTTCGGAGGAGGAATCATCAAGAATAAGCCTTGGCATGTGTTCATCATTGTGAGAGGAAAAGAACGGGCAGATTACGGCAAAGAAACGGAGCAAACCTGGATTTTTTCCAGTAGGGTCCTGCGCGCCCGCGCAGCAATGCTGAGCGGCCGCGCAGCAGCCTTGCGCGCCCGCGCAGAAATGCTGAGCGGCCGCGCAGGGTCGGGGAAAAGGATAAATTATTTTAGACTTCTACTTCTGTTTGGCTTCCAACTTCTATGTAATCTGAGTTTTATGGGACTATTATATAAGTAGATTTGAGACGTTTTCACAATAAGAAGGAAGGAGATTATGTTTTAGATTGTGTTTTGCGCAAGAAGCGAAGGAGATAAGGAAGAAGACCGATTTAGCACACTGCAACGAAGAGGAAGCATATATTCTTGTGATTTTTGTTTCGTTGTAACGTTGGATGCTAGTTTTCTTGCTTTGACTTATTTACTCTTGTGACGTACTCTGTTTTAATATAATTAGTTTAGTTATTATTTTCTTGTGTTTGTTTATCATGATTTCATATGAACCCATGATGGCGATAAGTTCTATTATGGGCTAATCGTGATCATGGGGTTGCAACGGATTTATTATGGAATTCTTTAGTTAATTGTTTAATACTTTAGTGTGTGATGATTGCATGATATCTGGTATTGGTTGTGCGTATTCGTCTTATGTGCGTCGCGAACATATAAGATAGGGTGTTAATCTCTTGTGAAGCGACGGTGGATCTTGAGATTTAGAACTTGTCATGCTAGCATAGGTTCATGTACGTTGTGCATGATTAGTGGGTAACTCTAACAGTTTTATTTGCCCTATGTAATCAAAAGGAATAACTTGTGCTTAAATCGTTGTGTTGTCAATTTCTGTAGACATATAGGAACTCAACATAATTGATGACTATTCAACTTCTATCTTAATTGTGGATGTTTGGTAGAATGGTATTAGTACAATGAAAGTTGGCTTTTATCAGTTCCGTGTTATTCGATTAATATCATCACTGTCACATGCTAAAGGTAATAACAATGGCTATAGAAGGAAGTAATAATGAAGTTGTGATCTCATGAGTGTTTTATTATTGATAAATTGAAGTGTTAGTTAAGTGGTTAATTAAGTAGTAATTATAGTTAATATTTAATCAACAATTTTAAGTGTTATTATCTTAACATTGAGAAGTAATCATACATTGGTGAGTGAGTTTAATTAGACAATAACTTAGTCTGAGTCTCTGAGGGAACGAACTAGAAAGTATTCTATATTACTTGCGAACGCGTATACTTGCGTGAATATTAGTGCATGTTTCGCCCTAACAAGTTTTTGGCGCCGCTGCCGGGGACTCGGCGTATTTGTTTAGTTTATGTACTTACCATCATTGGTCATTAGGACTCAGTGATTAGGACGTAGTAGTTAATTAATCTTTTCGGTTGTGTTTCAGGTACTTTAGCAAGCGTTTATGCAAACTCGTTCTCGTGCTCGCAAGAGGACTTTAGATACAGCTGAGGAGAAAGACGAAGTTCTTGATACTCCGGAGAAGTTAGATTTTGAGGATTCGGATTCAGGAACTGAGCAGAAAGAACCAGTAAACATGGGAGATCGTATTGTTCAAGCTGATCCAGCTCTTATGGATTTTTCTCGACCTAAAATTGATGACATTCAGTCAAGCATCCTTCATCCGGCTATTCAAGCTAACACCTTTGAAATCAAGTCGGGCACTATTCAGATGGTGCAGAATTCTGTTTCTTTTGGAGGAGCGGCAACTGAAGACCCCAACATGCACATAAGGAATTTTGTCGAGATCTGCAGCACTTTTAAGTATAATGGCGTGACTGATGAGGCTATCAAGTTGAGGCTTTTCCCATTCTCACTGAGGGATAAGGCTAAAGACTGGTTACATTCTGAACCAGCTGGGTCCATCACTACGTGGCAAGATCTTGCGCAAAAGTTCTGGTGAAGTTTTATCCAATGGCAAAGACTGCTGCTATGAGGAGTGCTCTTACTCAGTTTGCGCAGCAACCTACAGAATCTATGTGCGAGGCTTGGGAACGCTACAAGGAAATGTTGAGAAAATGTCCACATCATGGAATGCCGGATTGGATGGTAATCACTGGTTTTTATAATGGTTTGGGGGCCCAATCTCGGCCCATGCTCGATGCAGCAGCTGGAGGAGCCTTATGGGCTAAAAGCTATACTGAGGCGTATAATCTTATAGAGACAATGGATGCAAACGAGCATCAAAACCCAACTCAGAGAATGACGTCAGGCAAGGTCGCAGGTATTCTGGAAGTTGATGCAGCCACCGCTATTGCAGCCCAGCTCCAAGCGCTATCAATGAAGGTTGATTCTCTGGCTACGTATGGAGTTAATCAAATAGCTATGGTTTGTGAGCTTTGTGCAGGTTCTCATGCTACGGATCAGTGTTCTCTTGTCAACGAATCTGTTCAGTATGTGAATAATTATCAGCGACAACAGCAGCCTGTGCCAGCGACCTATCATCCTAACAACAGAAATCATCCAAATTTCAGCTGGGGAAATAATCAGAATGCTATTCAGCCACCATATCAGCAAGGAGTGAGTAAACAGTTTAACCCACCTGGATTCCAGCAACCACAGCAGTATGCTACAAGGCAATCATATCCTCAACAGGGAAGTGCAGCTGCACCTACTAGTGCTGATTTTGAGGAACTTAAGTTGTTGTGCAAGAGTCAGGCGGTTTCTATCAAGACCTTGGAAAATCAAATCGGTCAATTAGCCAATGCAGTGCTCAATCGTCAACCTGGCACTCTTCCCAGTGACACGGAAGTACCAGGCAGGAAGGAAGCTAAAGAGCAAGTCAAGGCTATTACCTTAAGGTCTGGAAAAGTAGCTGATGCTGAAAAGGCAAAAGAAGTCGAAGCTGAAGTTAGAGATGAAGAATCTAAGCAAAAGGAGAAAGTGGCGGAACCAAGGATGACTACTGTTGAACACACTCTGCCTGAGGCTAATACAGGGGAGAAACAGCTCTATCCTCCACCACCTTTTCCTAAGAGATTGCAGCAACAAAAATGGATAGACAGTTCGGGAAGTTTCTGGAGGTGTTCAAGAAACTTCACATCAATATACCTTTCACTGAGGCTCTGGAACAAATGCCTAGTTATGCGAAGTTTATGAAGACTATTCTTTCAAGGAAGGTGAAACTGGATGACCTTGAAACCGTTGCTCTCACGGAAGAATGCAGCGCTGTTCTGCAGCAAAAGTTACCACCAAAACTGAAAGATCCAGGAAGCTTCACCATTCCTTGCACCATTGGCAATCTAACTTTTGACAAGTGCCTTTGTGATTTGGGAGCAAGCATTAATCTGATGCCCTTGTCGATCTTTAAAAAGCTGGATCTGCCTGATCCAAAACCCACATACATGTCGCTACAATTGGCGGACCGTTCCATTACTTACCCAAGGGGCATAGTTGAGGATGTGCTCGTCAAGGTGGATAAGCTCTTCTTTCCTGCAGATTTTGTTATTCTGGATTTTGAGGAAGATAAGAAGATTCCTATAATCTTGGGGAGGCCTTTCTTGGCTACTGGCCGTACCTTGATAGATGTGCAAAAAGGGGAACTTACTATGCGGGTCCAAGATCAGGATGTGACCTTCAACGTATTCAAGGCAATGAAATTCCCTACAGAAGATGAGGAGTGTTTAAAAGTGGATGTGATTGATTCCGCAGTTACTTCGGAACTCGATCACATGCTAATGTCTGATGCATTGGAAAAGGCCTTAGTGGGGGATTTTGACAGTGATGATGAAGATAGCAACGAGCAATTACAATATCTGAACGCTTCTCCATGGAAGCGAAAGCTCGACATACCATTTGAATCTCTTGGTACTTCTGACCTTAAGAATGCTGAAGGGAAGCTCAAACCATCAATAGAGGAAGCACCTACCTTGGAGCTCAAACCATTACCTGAACACTTGAGGTATGCTTTTTTAGGTGATTCATCTACGTTACCTGTTATTATTTCAGCTGACCTTTCAGGTAGTGAGGAAGACAAGCTCTTAAGGATTTTGAGAGAATTCAAATCGGCTATAGGATGGACCATAGCAGACATCAAGGGGATAAGTCCTTCATATTGTATGCATAAAATTCTGTTAGAGGAAGGTAGTAAGCCAACTGTGGAACAGCAGCGAAGACTGAACCCGATCATGAAGGAGGTGGTGAAGAAAGAAATTCTGAAATGGCTAGATGCAGGCATCATTTATCCTATTTCTGACAGCTCGTGGGTGAGCCCCGTGCAATGTGTACCTAAGAAAGGAGGTATCACTGTGGTCGCAAATGAAAAGAATGAGCTCATCCCTACTCGAACAGTTACAGGATGGAGAGTATGCATGGATTATAGAAAATTGAACAAAGCCACAAGGAAGGATCACTTCCCTCTCCCATTCATTGATCAAATACTTGACAGATTGGCGGGACATGAGTATTTTTGTCTTCTGGATGGTTATTCCGGGTATAATCAGATTTGTATTGCACCAGAAGATCAGGAAAAGACTACCTTCACTTGTCCATTTGGCACATTTGCTTTTCGTAGAGTTTCGTTTGGGTTATGTGGCGCCCCGGCCACCTTTCAGAGATGTATGATGGCTATATTCTCTGACATGATTGAAAATAACGTCGAAGTGTTCATGGATGACTTCTCCGTCTTTGGACACTCATATGATGAATGTTTGAATAATCTGCGCGCCGTACTCAAAAGATGCGTGGAAACTAATTTGGTGCTTAATTGGGAGAAATGTCATTTTATGGTGCGTGAAGGCATTATCCTTGGGCATAGGGTCTCTAGCAAAGGTCTGGAGGTGGACAAGGCCAAGGTGGGAGTCATTGAAAATCTTCCCCCACCTAATTCGGTGAAAGGAATCCGTAGTTTTCTCGGTCATGCAGGTTTTTATCGGCGATTCATCAAGGACTTTTCAAAGATATCTAAGCCGTTGTGCAATTTACTTGAGAAAGATGTGCCTTTCAAATTTGATGATGAATGTTTGGCAGCATTCGAGACTCTCAAGGAGAGTTTGATCACGGCACCAATTATTACAGCACCAGATTGGACAGAACCGTTTGAGATGATGTGTGATGCGAGTGACTATGCGGTAGGTGCAGTTCTGGGACAACGCAAGAAAAATCTCTTCCATGTGGTCTACTATGCGAGTAAGACTTTAAATGGGGCCCAATTGAACTACACCACTACTGAGAAGGAGCTTTTGGCTATAGTCTTTGGCTTTGAGAAATTTCGATCTTATCTGCTTGGTACGAAAGTAACAGTATTCACTGATCATGCATCTATTCGCTATCTGGTTTCTAAGAAGGATTCGAAGCCGAGACTCATTCGTTGGGTGCTTTTACTTCAGGAATTTGAGTTAGAGATCAAAGATAGAAAAGGTACCGAGAATCAAGTAGCTGACCATCTCTCTAGGTTGGAGAATCCCGATTCTACTTCACAAGATAGGACGTTAATTAATGAATCTTTTCCGGATGAGCAGTTGTTTGCAATTCAGGAGGAAGAACCATGGTTTGCAGATATTGTAAACTATCTTGTCAGCAATATAATGCCGTTTAATTTGACATCCGCTCAAAAGAAGAAGTTTCTACATGAGGTGAAGTGGTATATGTGGGATGAACCATATTTGTTTAGACAGGGAGCTGATCAGATCATCAGGAGATGTATCCCGTTCTGTGAGACAGAGGGGATATTACGAGACTGCCATTCCACGGTTTATGGTGGACACTATGGAGGTGAGAAGACGGCAGCTCGTATTCTGCAAGCAGGTTTTTTCTGGCCTACTTTGTTCAAGGATGCTCATCAGTTTGTTTTAAGGTGTGATCGTTGCCAAAGAGTGGGAAATTTGTCAAGGAAGGATGAGATGCCATTAAATGTGATGCTTGAAGTCGAGGTCTTTGATGTGTGGGGAATCGATTTCATGGGGCCTTTTATCGCGTCTTGCAATAATCAGTACATCTTGCTGGCAGTCGATTATGTCTCAAAATGGGTCGAAGTTAAAGCTTTACCGACAAATGATGCAAAGGTAGTACTAAATTTTCTTCATAAGCAAATTTTCACAAGGTTTGGAACGCCTCGGGTAATCATAAGTGATGAAGGATCGCATTTTTGCAACCGTAAGTTCACTTCTATGATGCAGCGTTATAATGTGAATCATCGAGTAGCTACTGCCTATCATCCGCAAACAAATGGTCAAGCGAAAGTGTCTAACAGAGAGATAAAGGCGCATTCTAGAGAAGGTTGTTTGTCCGTCAAGGAAGGATTGGTCTTTAAAGCTCGATGAAGCTGTTTGGGCTTACAGAACAGCATACAAAACTCCACTTAGGATGTCACCGTTTCAGTTGGTGTACGGTAAGGGATTGTCATCTACCGGCGGAACTTGAGCATAAGGCCTACTGGGCATTGAAGAAATTGAACCTGGATTTAGATGCAGCTGGTAAGAAAAGAATGCTTCAGCTTAATGAACTTGATGAATTTCGATTGCAAGCGTACGAGAATAACAAATGTATAAGGAAAAGGTGAAGAGGTGGCACGATAGGAAGCTACATCCTAAGTTATTTGTGCCAGGGCAACAAGTTCTTTTATTCAACTCTCGGCTCCGACTTTTTCCTGGGAAGTTGAAATCAAGGTGGTCTGGACCTTTTATTGTCAAAACTGTGTTTCCACATGGAGCGGTGGAAATTTTTGAGAATGATTCGGACCAAGCATTCAAGGTTAACGGTCAGCGGTTTGAAGCACTACTATGGGGATATGGCAAACCGAGAGGTGGTTAGTGCCATTTTGTTGACTACTTGAGAAAGGTACGGAACGTCAAGCTAATGACAAAAAAGAAGCGTTGCGTGGGAGGCAACCCATGAATTGTTGTTACAGGAACCCTTAGAAGTTAATAACCTATCCAAAAACACAAAAAAATCAGAAAACAGGGGCTGAAAATTTTTTTTCCAGAGACCCTCTGCGCGCCGCGCAGCTATGCTGAGCAGCCGCGCAGCTTGCTGCGCGCCCGCACAGAAATGTTGAGCGGCCGCGCAGGGGTCGAGTTCCAGAAAATTTTTTGCAGTTCAGAAAAAAAAAAAAAAAAAAACAAAAACACAAAAAAAACCCATCACAGAACATAAACCCACGAATTCTTTTTCCCATTACCCCATGATTTTATCCCTCAACCCCACTCCTAATCTAATTTAACCTACTCCACACCCTATATATACATACACCTATCCTACATATCTCCCACAAACTTCCTACACTTAAACCCTCTCATAAACATCAAAAATCAGTTCTTAGACACTTTTATTCACAAATCAATGGCACCCAAGAGAGCACGCACTATTGACAGCAGCAGCACAGTTCCCTACTGTTGATTCATCAAGGGGTACTGCTGCAAGGCCTCGGTTAACTGACAGAGCTGCGGAGGAGGAGTACACTAGGCTGTTGGGGAAGCCGATTCTGAAGGAGAGGGGGTTTTTACCATCAGGGAGGGATGGTGAGTTGTTGCCCCTGATTGCAGAGAAGGGGTGGATAGCTTTTTGTGAGTCACCCAAAGCAGTACCGATGAGTGTTGTTCGCGAGTTCTACGCGAACGCGAAGGCTGAAAAGAATGGGTTTTCTGTAGTTCGTGGGCTGATGGTTGATTATCATCCTGCGGCGATTCGCCGTGTGATTAGACAGCGAGAGAGGAAGCCGAGGAGGAGAATTGGAATGAAAAGACTGCTGAGGATTTTGACTTGGATTTGATTTGTGCGACTCTCTGTCGACCGGGCACAGTTTGGAACCGCAGTCCAGCCAATAATGAGTATCGGCACTTTCCGGCGATCGCCATGAACAGGTATGCCCGTGCATGGAATGCATTTATATGTGCTAATATTTTGCCTTCTTCACATGCACACGAGGTCACAGTTGAGAGAGCACAGTTGTTGTGGGGAATTCTGAATGAGGAATACTATGTGGACCTTGGTGAGTTTATCTACCAAGGAATTCTGAAGTTTTTGAGGGGAGCAAAGCATATGAACATCCCTTATGCATCCACGGTTACGAAGCTATGCCGAGCAGTAGGAGTGAACTGGCCGGCTCATGAGCAGTTGCAGTTGCCAGCAGCTCCGATAGATTCTGGCACTCTGAATGGGATGCAGGAGTGGACCGGTGGTGAGCCTGAGGAGCATGGGCTGGGTTATCGTCTTCCAGGAGGGCGTCCAGCACGAGGTGCTACTATGGCTAGGCCAGGGCGTGGTGAGGCTGGTTCTTCGAGAGCTCAGGAGGGTGCTGGGATGGGTGATGCCCAGTATAGGAGGCTTTCACGGCGGATGGATGCCATGTATGAGACGCAGAGCAGGTTTGCTCAGGAGCTCACTCTTGCGTTAGGGACTGCTTTTCGAGGCCTTGGAGCTGATATCCAGTGGCCAGTTTTTGGTGAGGACTCTGCATACCCGCCGCCTGATACTCCACCCACTGAGGGTGATGATGATGATGACTCCGAGTAGGTATACCCTGTGTTCCTTTCTACTACCTTCACTGGGGACAGTGAAGATTTTAAGTTTGGGGGTGGTAACCGTAGTCTGTCTATGCCTGCCTCATCATTTTGTAGCTGATGTAAAGATACTAAACTTTCGTCTTCTTTAACATTAGTTTTTAAAAATGTACCGATGTATTTATTTGAAATTTACATCAGGTGCTTTGCATATTTGTTTAAGAACTGATGTCCATGTAGCAGTTTAACAACATTTTTAAGAATGGTGCATAAACTGATGTCTATATGCCTAAGAATACCAAAAAAAAATAAACTGGCTAGCTAAGTTAACTAACCCACTAGCAAAATAACATAATAATATATTCAATCACAATAATATCCAATCCATCCCATTGGCCAACTACACTCATCATACTAAACTACATAGTATAATTATATTCAAATACAAACTAAGTCAAACTAACTGTTCCATGAAGTATTTATCCGCTCAAAACTCATAACCAACTCTAAAATTAAACTCCACTGCAATGTCAATGCACCAGGAGTAACATCAATACTCATACACCTCTCCAAAATTTAAAAGGGGCTATGGCTATATCGTTTAACATGACTGCCTAATAGCAAATAAATACATTAAGAGCTCAGAAGAAATTAGATGAAATTTGACCAATAACGACAATCATGTAGCTACTAGTTAATCACCTGTATTCCTTCACGCCACCGATTGCGGCTCCAATGTCAGATTCTTGAAGCATTCCCACATTATTTCCTCCATCATCAATTGCCAATGTCGCCTTTCCCGTGTCTTCGTAACAAGTCCAGTAACATGCATTTTTATTATTTTCTCCTTTCTTGTCTAAGTAAACTGCAAGGGAACCCAAATATACATATTATATAAATTGAAAATCAAATTTACATTAATGCAAAGCCGAACTAGAAAACCAAGAAGGGATAAATTACAACAGCTATCATTCAAAGTCAAATTTCCTATTGTTAATCCGGCGGATAACTATACTTATAAGGAAAATATAACTTAACCTAGTTTGTGAAGTACGACAACTAAAATCTTCTAGACCTAAATTTTCCTATATATTAAAATGTATTAAAAGTTACCGATCGTTACTTGGCTTCCTAAATTCCCAGCAGTTTTTCTTTTGTTGCCATAAGTAAAATCTTCTACTGTTTCATAATAATAAAAACACAAAGTACTTTATAATTAGTTTAATTAAACTATCTTTCTTGGTTTTTGCTTGCTATTGAGTGGCATTTATGATACTTTATAATGCTCTAATAAGCTTTGAATTGATGCATTTGTACTCAAGTTGTTAAGTGTTTTAACGTGTTTTCTAGTATTTTTGCATTTCAGGCATTAATCCGTGAATCAGGTGAATTAGCATTGTTTTATTGCTAATTTGGTGTCAAGGTGGTGTTGGAATAAAAGCTCGTGGAAAGCCGGCTCGAAGCAGCAAGGAAAAGATGAATCTGAGTTTTTCCCAAAGGACGGCGCGCCCGCGCTGCTGATAGCGCGCGGCCGCACCAGGATTCCCGAATGACAGCGCGCCCGCGCTGTGATAGCGTGCGGCCGCGCCGGTGCGGAAAATATAAATCTTGATTCTAATTCGATTCTAAGTGGGGAGACTTCCAGATTGCAAAGGGCTGCTATATATTCAAATAAGAACGTTTTTATTAGAGAGACATACCAGAGCGCAGGAGAGCCGTAAGAAGACCGTTTTAGCACAATTTAACGAAGGCGAAGAAGATCTATTTTTACTTGTGAATCTTTATTTTAAGTTATATTTGGATGCTAGTTTTTCTTACTTGTGAACCTTTACTCTTGTTTGTACTTGGTTTTATTTATTCGTTATAAAGACTACGTTTGTTATACCATGCTTTCATCGGAACACACGTTTGATGAGATCTGATCATGGGCTAATCGTTATCGTGGGGTTCTAGCGGATTTATTTATGGATTTCTTTAGTTAAATCATTTTGATACCTTAGTATGTGGTGATTGATTGATATCCTAGTATTGGTTGTGCGTATTCGCCTTATGAGCGTCGCGAACTTATAAGATATTGTGTTAATTCTTAATGAAACGACAGTGAATTTAAGGATTATAACTTGCCATGCTAGCATAGGTTCATGTGTTATTGTTTGCATGATTCGTAGATAATTTTATACATCTTACTTACCATGTGTAATCAAGATAGATAACTTGTGCTTAAACCGTTATGTTGTCAAATTCTATAGACATATAGGGTCTCAATATAATTGGTGTCTATTCAGCTTCTATCTCTTTTGTGGATGTCTGGTAGTATGGTACTCGTGCAATGAAAGTTGGCATTTATCAGTTTCGTGTTGTCTGATTAGTGTCTTTACCATTGCATGCTAAGGTTGAGAACAATAAGGTTATTGAATGAAGTATTTAATGAAGTTAGAATCCCATGATTGTCATATATTAATTCAGTCAATCTTAATTTCGTAGTTATAATAGTTAGCGTAATTCTTAGTTATAAACAACCTCAAATTGTTATCGTCTTAGCATTGAATATAACCATACATTGTTGTTTATGTACGTAAATTAATTAGTTAACCAATACAGTCTGTGAGAATGAAATAGAAAAGATTTTATACTACTTGCGAACTCGTATACTTGCGTGTTATATTAGCGCGTGTTTAGCGACTAACAAGTTTGTGGCGCCGCTGCTGGGGTGCAGTGTTAATTTATAGTTTATGTGCTTTCCATCATGGTCGTTAACGTTCATTGACTCGGACATTTTTACTTATTTGTTCCTTGTTTTATTTCAGGTACTCTAGCGAGGGTGTATGCATAACATTCGCGTACTCGTAAGAGAACATTGGATAAAGCCAAGAAAGAACTTATGGTTTCGTAAGGAAGTTTTTGAGGAAGAAAAGAAGGTAGATGAGAAGAGAAAGTTGAAGAACCAGCTTTAGTAGAGATGGGTATCAAGCAGAAAATCTGAAGGCTTTGATGGACTATTCCCAGCCTAAGATTAATGACATTCAATCAAGCATCATCAGACCAGCCATCAGGGCTAACACTTTTGAGATCAAGTCAAGCACGATTCAGATGATACAGAACTCAGTTCAGTTTGGGAGTTCTCCTACTGAAGACCCCGACATGCACATCAGGGATTTCATCGAAATCTGCAAAACCTTCAAGTTTAATGATGTGACTGAAGATGCTATCAAGCTACGCATCTTCCCATTCTCTCAAAGGGACAAAGTTAAGTGCTGGTTACACTCTCTACCAGCAGGGTCTATCACCACTTGGGAGGATCTTGCGCAAAAGTTTCTCACTAAATTCTTCCCTATGGCGAAGACTGCTGCAATCAGGAATGTTCTTACTCATTTTGCTCAGCAAAATGGAGAATCTTTGTGTGAGGCTTGGGATCGATATAAGGAGATGTTAAGGAAGTGCCCAAACCATGGCATACATGATTGGATGATTATTAACTGTTTCTATAATGGATTGGGTGCTACTTTTAGACCCATGCTTGATGCAGCATCAGGAAGAGCCTTGTGGGATAAAAGCTACGATGAAGTTTATGAACTTATTGAACTGATGGCTGCTAATGAGTACCAAAATCCTTCCCAAAGGCTGACTCAAGAAAAAGTCACAGGAATTCTGGAGTTGGACGCAGCAACTGTTATCGCTGCCCAACTTAAGGCTTTGACGATGAAGGTGGACACTTTGGCTAATTATGGAGTTAATCAAATCGCTAGTGTCTTTGAGCTTTGTGTTGGTGCCCACGAGACTGATTAGTGAAAGGAATGTCCTAAGTCCAATCATGAATTAGGATTTAGGAATAACTTCCTGTGTAATCTGTTTTGATTTCATTGATATTAATAAAAGACTTGTTTTGTTTTTATTACGGGCTGTATCTATTTAAGTGTTTAAATAAGATATACCATAGTTTAGAGTAAAGCTTTTTATGGATTATGATGAGATCATATAGTGAGACCTAAAAGATGATAACTCTAAACTTAAATAGTTTTCTGATCATAGGATTACTAACTGGTAATTAATAATCCGCAAAGATCGGTACATACTATGCTTGCTTCATTATGAAGGATGTCTGTTCTCATAGACATTTGTGTGGTGACACTATAGTTAGTATGTAGGTGCTTATTATAGAATAAGTTCACTGAACATGACTCGCACAGCTGAACAACTGATGGAGTTCACTCACGTGTCAGCAGTTGTTCACATAGTGATAGTTGTACAAGTATCCTTAGACTTGAGGTCATCATAGTCATCTTGTGTACACTGAACTATGCTTTGGTTTAGTTCTTAATCTCTAGGGACAATTATTAGGGCTCTACTGGGTATAGGAATTTGTACACGAAGATAGTGTATGATCAATAAAGGATCTATCCCTTCCAGTGAAGGAAGCGAATGTTCAAGGCTGATCCACTTATGCTAGTTCAGGAATCTTTGGCCAGAGTGAATGAAATTAGAAAGGAGTTTCTAATTTGCATAGAACTACGCATAGTAAATGGTAAGCAAGTGATTAAATTAGATAGGCTTGACACGAGATCCATGCCTTGTATTTAATCGGGACATTGTAGGGTAGAAGGAGTTTATTGTACGGTAACTATTCACTGAATAGGTTCTTGGTATTCTAAGCAGTGAATTCATATATCCGGATAGTCGCGATATGCTGAGAAGTATCCCTCACGATGTAGAATAAATGTGATTAATTAATTAATCATATTTAATAAATTAGAGAATTTATATAAATAATGATAAATAGTTTTATTATTATTTATTTCTACTACCGGCTTAATATTGAACCTACAGGGTCACACCATAAAAAGAATGATTTAATGGTGGGGGAATTAATTAATAATGGCTAAATAATTATTTATTTGTGAAATAAATAATTAATTGGCAATTTAATAATTGATTAAATGAGATTTAATTGATTATAAATTAATTAAGAAAAGTTCTTAATATTATTAATTAAAGGATTTAATTTTTGGAAATTAAATCAAGAGAGAGAATTATTTCTAAAGTGTTTTAGAAAAAGGATTAATAATTAAAAGGTGTTTTAATTATTAATGAGAATAATAATGGGATAATAATAATATTATTTATGGGAAAATTTCAGCTGAAAATTTTGCCTATAAATACACTATTATAGACCCTATTTTATTCCAACCCACATCGACCCCAAAAACCCAAAAAGTTTGGAAAACCCAATTCTCTCCACCTCCTTCCTCCTCCTTAACATCGTTTTCTTGGTGGATACCGGTGGAGTGCTTCACACTTGAGGAGCAACTGCTAAGGATCTCTGATCGTTGTCTCCGAATTATTTTAAAGGTTAGATTCGATCCCTCGAATTTTTATTCACGATTTATATGCTTTTATTTGGATTTTGTATGTGTAAAAGTGTTTTGCCATGCCTCCGCTGCGTTTAAAATCCAACAATTAGTGCGCAATTTCTAGTGAATCAGCTCCGTTTGTGAGCAACTTCCAGCGATCGCAACAACTAGTGCCAGCCACCTATCATCCCAACAGTGCAATCATCCTAATTTCAGCTGGAGCAACACTCAGAATGCGGTTCAACAGCCTTATCAGCAATATCCAGCTAAGTTGTACAACCCCCCTGGTTTTCAGCAACCGTAATATGTACCAAGACAATAATTCCAACTGCAACAAGCCAATGAAAATCTGAATTAGAGGAGTGAAGCTTATGTGCAAGAGTCAAGCCGTTTCTATCAAGACCTTGAAAAATCAAATTGAGCAAATTGTTAATGTCTTGCTAAATCGTCAGCCTAGTACACTACCTAGTGACACTAAAGTGCCAGGAAGAGGGAAGCTAAGGACAAGTAAAGGCAATCACTTTAAGGTCTGGAAAGGTTGCGAATCCTGAACAAACTCAAGTGTTGACTGAAGAAGCTGAGGCTGAGAAAGAAGTAGAGCAACAGAAGTAGAAGTGGAACCAAGGAAGACTACTTTTGAGCACACTCCTCCTGAGGGTAATACATGGGAGAAGCAGATCTATCCTCCACCGCCTTTTTCCAAGCGGCTGCAGAAGAAAAAGCTGGACAAGTAATTTGAGAAGTTTCTGGAGGTGTTCAAGAAACTTCATATCAACATACCTTTCGCTGAGACTCTTGAGCAGATGCCTAGTTATGCAAGGTTTATGAAAGGTATTCTCTCTCGAAAGGTGAAGCTAGATGATTTAGAGACAGCCGCTCTCACGAAGGAATGCAGTGTTGTGTTGCAACAGAAGTTCCCTCCGAAGCTTAAGGATCCAGGAAGCTTCACTATTCCGTGTACTATTGGAAAAATGTCTTTTAACAGATGCTTATGTTACTTGGGAGCTAGCATCAATCTGATGCCTTTATTAATCTTCAAGCAGTTGGACTTGCCTGATCCAAAACTGACTTAAATGACCTTGCAGTTGGCCGACCGTTCTATTACATATCCGTGAGGTATTGTGGAGGATGTCTTGGTCAAGGTTGATAAACTCATATTCCCTGCTAATTTCGTCATTCTTGATTTCGAGGATAAGAAGATTCTCATAATCTTGGGGAGAGCTTTCTTGGCGACTGGTGATAAGTGGCATTTTATACCACTTAGAACGTCTTAAAATGGCTTAAATTGGTGTCTTGAAATCAAGTATTTTGTGTATTTGATGCGTTTTTCTAGTGTTTATGCATTTCAGGGTATTAGTGCATTTCGGAGGAGGAATCATCAAGAATAAGCCTTGGCATGTGTTCATCATTGTGAGAGGAAAAGAACGGGCAGATTACGGCAAGAAACGGAGCAAACCTGGATTTTTTCCAGTAGGGTCCTGCGCGCCCGCGCAGCAATGCTGAGCGGCCGCGCAGCAGCCTTGCGCGCCCGCGCAGAAATGCTGAGCGGCCGCGCAGGGTCGGGGAAAAGGATAAATTATTTTAGACTTCTACTTCTGTTTGGCTTCCAACTTCTATGTATCTGAGTTTTATGGGACTATTATATAAGTAGATTTGAGACGTTTTCACATAAGAAGGAAGGAGATTATGTTTTAGATTGTGTTTTGCGCAAGAAGCGAAGGAGATAAGGAAGAAGACCGATTTAGCACACTGCAACGAAGAGGAAGCATATATTCTTGTGATTTTTGTTTCGTTGTAACGTTGGATGCTAGTTTTCTTGCTTTGACTTATTTACTCTTGTGACGTACTCTGTTTTAATATAATTAGTTTAGTTATTATTTTCTTGTGTTTGTTTATCATGATTTCATATGAACCCATGATGGCGATAAGTTCTATTATGGGCTAATCGTGATCATGGGTTGCAACGGATTTATTATGGAATTCTTTAGTTAATTGTTTAATACTTTAGTGTGTGATGATTGCATGATATCTGGTATTGGTTGTGCGTATTCGTCTTATGTGCGTCGCGAACATATAAGATAGGGTGTTAATCTCTTGTGAAGCGACGGTGGATCTTGAGATTTAGAACTTGTCATGCTAGCATAGGTTCATGTACGTTGTGCATGATTAGTGGGTAACTCTAACAGTTTTATTTGCCCTATGTAATCAAAAGGAATAACTTGTGCTTAAATCGTTGTGTTGTCAATTTCTGTAGACATATAGGAACTCAACATAATTGATGACTATTCAACTTCTATCTTAATTGTGGATGTTTGGTAGAATGGTATTAGTACAATGAAAGTTGGCTTTTATCAGTTCCGTGTTATTCGATTAATATCATCACTGTCACATGCTAAAGGTAATAACAATGGCTATAGAAGGAAGTAATAATGAAGTTGTGATCTCATGAGTGTTTTATTATTGATAAATTGAAGTGTTAGTTAAGTGGTTAATTAAGTAGTAATTATAGTTAATATTTAATCAACAATTTTAAGTGTTATTATCTTAACATTGAGAAGTAATCATACATTGGTGAGTGAGTTTAATTAGACAATAACTTAGTCTGAGTCTCTGAGGAACGAACTAGAAAGTATTCTATATTACTTGCGAACGCGTATACTTGCGTGAATATTAGTGCATGTTTCGCCCTAACAAGTTTTTGGCGCCGCTGCCGGGGACTCGGCGTATTTGTTTAGTTTATGTACTTACCATCATTGGTCATTAGGACTCAGTGATTAGGACGTAGTAGTTAATTAATCTTTTCGGTTGTGTTTCAGGTACTTTAGCAAGCGTTTATGCAAACTCGTTCTCGTGCTCGCAAGAGGACTTTAGATACAGCTGAGGAGAAAGACGAAGTTCTTGATACTCCGGAGAAGTTAGATTTTGAGGATTCGGATTCAGGAACTGAGCAGAAAGAACCAGTAAACATGGGAGATCGTATTGTTCAAGCTGATCCAGCTCTTATGGATTTTTCTCGACCTAAAATGATGACATTCAGTCAAGCATCCTTCATCCGGCTATTCAAGCTAACACCTTTGAAATCAAGTCGGGCACTATTCAGATGGTGCAGAATTCTGTTTCTTTTGGAGGAGCGGCAACTGAAGACCCCAACATGCACATAAGGAATTTTGTCGAGATCTGCAGCACTTTTAAGTATAATGGCGTGACTGATGAGGCTATCAAGTTGAGGCTTTTCCCATTCTCACTGAGGGATAAGGCTAAAGACTGGTTACATTCTGAACCAGCTGGGTCCATCACTACGTGGCAAGATCTTGCGCAAAAGTTTCTGGTGAAGTTTTATCCAATGGCAAAGACTGCTGCTATGAGGAGTGCTCTTACTCAGTTTGCGCAGCAACCTACAGAATCTATGTGCGAGGCTTGGGAACGCTACAAGGAAATGTTGAGAAAATGTCCACATCATGGAATGCCGGATTGGATGGTAATCACTGGTTTTTATAATGGTTTGGGGGCCCAATCTCGGCCCATGCTCGATGCAGCAGCTGGGAGCCTTATGGGCTAAAAGCTATACTGAGGCGTATAATCTTATAGAGACAATGGATGCAAACGAGCATCAAAACCCAACTCAGAGAATGACGTCAGGCAAGGTCGCAGGTATTCTGGAAGTTGATGCAGCCACCGCTATTGCAGCCCACTCCAAGCGCTATCAATGAAGGTTGATTCTCTGGCTACGTATGGAGTTAATCAAATAGCTATGGTTTGTGAGCTTTGTGCAGGTTCTCATGCTACGGATCAGTGTTCTCTTGTCAACGAATCTGTTCAGTATGTGAATATTATCAGCGACAACAGCAGCCTGTGCCAGCGACCTATCATCCTAACAACAGAAATCATCCAAATTTCAGCTGGGAAATAATCAGAATGCTATTCAGCCACCATATCAGCAAGGAGTGAGTAAACAGTTTAACCCACCTGGATTCCAGCAACCACAGCAGTATGCTACAAGGCAATCATATCCTCAACAGGGAAGTGCAGCTGCACCTACTAGTGCTGATTTTGAGGAACTTAAGTTGTTGTGCAAGAGTCAGGCGGTTTCTATCAAGACCTTGGAAAATCAATCGGTCAATTAGCCAATGCAGTGCTCAATCGTCAACCTGGCACTCTTCCCATGACACGGAAGTACCAGGCAGGAAGGACTAAGAGCAAGTCAAGGCTATTACCTTAAGGTCTGGAAAAGTAGCTGATGCTGAAAAGGCAAAGAAGTCGAAGCTGAAGTTAGAGATGAGAATCTAAAGCAAAGGAGAAAGTGGCGGAACCAGGATGACTACTGTTGAACACACTCTGCGAGGCTAATACA